>NW_026843698.1:0-167363 GCF_030254825.1 Meriones unguiculatus
AACAAAATAAGGCAAAGTCTTCATATACAGTTCCAAATGTACTCATATTTGGAGCTAGAAACCTCAAAGGTAGAGATTATAAAGGTTTGCATTTCTACATCTGTGTTACCTCACTAAGCAAAATACTTTTTCTAATTTTGTCAATTTATCTTTAATTTTCATATTAAAAAAGCAACTGAATGATATTTCTTTTTTTTCTTTCTGTTTATTTTGTTGCTGTAATTGTAATGTAATTACATCATTTTTGCCTGCTGCTATTGAATTGTAACTCTTAAAAGTTTGCTTTCAGAATAGTACTCTTACATTTTTATCAACTCTTTCGCTTTTGATCACAGTTTGACAAATCTACTTATATTTTAAGTATTATATCCTAATCATTGTTTAAGAGCTGTCCTAGGAAAAATGAAAATAGAACCATATTTATCACCCTGCACAAAACTACAGTCCAAGTGGATCAAAGACCTCAACATAAAACCAGATACACTAAACAGGTTAGAAGAAAAAGTGGGGAAGAGCCTTGAACTCATTCGTACAGGAGACAACTTCCTGAAGAGAACACCAACAGCACAGGCTCTAAGAGCAGCAATCAATAAATGGGACCTCACGAAACTGAAAAGCTTCTCTAAAGCAAAGGACTCCCTCATCAAAATAAAATGAATGCCTACAGACTGGGAAAGAATCTTCACCAACCCTCTATCTGACAGAGGGCTAATATCTAGTATATATAAAGAACTAAAGAAGTTGAGAAGCAGCAAATCAAGTAATCCAATTAAAAAATAGGGAACAGAGCTAAAGAGAAAATTCTTGATAGAGGAATATCAAATGGCAGAGAAACACTTAAAGAAATGCCCAAGGTCATTAGCCATCAGGGAAATGCAAATCAAAACGACCCTGAGATTTCAACTTACATCCATCAGAATGGCCAAGATCAAAAACTCAAGTGATAATACAGGCTGGAGAAGTTGTGGAGAAAGGGGAACCCTTCTCCACTGCTGGTGGGAATGTAAACTTGTGCAACCACTCTGGAAATCAATCTGGCGCTTTCTCAGTCAACTAGGAATAGTGCTTCCTCAAGAACCAGCCATTCCACTCCTAGGCATATATCCAAAAGACGCTCAAGTACACAAAAAGGACATTTGCTCAACCATGTTTGTAGCAGCTTTATTTGTAATGGCCAGAAGCTGGAAACAGCCCAGATGCCCCTCAACTGAAGAATGGATGCAGAAATTGTGGTACATCTATACAATGGAGTATTACTCAGCAATGAAAAATAAGAAAATCATGAAATTTGCAGGTAAATGGTGGGACCTGGAAAGGATCATCCTGAGTGAGTTGTCTCAGAAGGAAAAAGACACACATGGTATATACTCACTCATATAAACATACAACATAGGAAAAACCCACTAAAATCAGAACATCTAAACAAACTAAGCAAAAGAGAGGACCCTAACTAAAACACTCAATCCCCATCCTGAAAGGCATAGAGGATGGACATCAGAAGAAGAAGAAAACAGGAAACAACCTAGGAACCTGCCACAGAGGGCCTCTGAAAGCCTCTGCCCTGCAGACTATCAAAGCAGATGCTGAGCCTGATGGCCAACTGATGGGCAGAGTGAATGGAATTTTATGTAAGAAGTGGGAAATAGCAAGAGCTGGAGAGGACAGGAACTCCACAAGGAGAGCAATAGGACAAGCAAATTTGAATACAGGGAACTTCCCAGAGACTCATACTCCAACCAAGAACTATTCATGGAGATAACCTAGAACCCCTGCACAGATGTAGCACACGGCAGTTTAGTGTCCAAGTGGGTTACATAGTGATGGGAAGAGGGACTGCCTCTGACATAAACTGATTGGCCTGCTCCCCCTGAGGGGGAGCAGCCTTACCAGGCCACAGAAGTAGACAACGCAGCCATTACTGATGTGATCTGATAGACTAAGATCAGAAGGAAGGAGAGGAGGACCTCCCCTATCAGTGGACTTGGGGAGGAGCATGCATGCAGAAAGGGGAGGAAGGGTGGAACCAGGAGGGGAGGAGGGAGGGGTTTATGGGGGTATAGAAAATTAATAAAGTGTAATTAATAATAATAAAAAAGAAATAGTTAAGACCATAATATTAGTATAAGCACCTCTCATCTCAAGAAACACAATGTTGCTTATGTTTATTAATTATTATCTGTTTGTAAATAGTAGTGAAAATTTTGAATGTTTCCAACTTTGTCAACTAGTTTTATGTCATCTAGACAGAAGCTAGAGTCATTTGAGGGGATGGACCCTCAATTTAGAAAATGCTCCCATCGGACTGGACTGTGGGCAAGCCTGTGGTCCATTTTCTTATTAGTGACTGATGTGAGAGAGACCAGCCCATTGTAGGCAGTGCTGCCTCTGGGTAGGTTGTCCTGGCTGCTATGAGAAAGAAGGATGAGCAATTCTGTAAGCAGCATTTTTCCATTGCCTCTGGATTAGTTCCTGCCTCTGGATTCTTGCCTTGAATTTCTGTGCTGACTTTCCTGGATAATGACTATAAGCTGTAAGATGAAATAAATTCTTTCTTCCCCAACAAAAAAAGAAGGGAGTTAGTATGATGGGGAAAGGATAGGTGCTCCACAAGGACCAAATATATCTGGGCACAGGGTCTTTTCTGAGACTGACATTCAACCAAGAACCATGTATGGATATAACCTAGAACCTCTGCTCAGATGTAGCTTGTGGTACTCAGTAACCAATTGGCTTCCCATAGTGAGGGGAACAAGGACTATTTCTAACAGGAACTCAATGACTGGCTCTTTGACCCCCCACCCCCCAAGGAAGGAGCAGTCCTGTTAGGCCACAGAGGAGGGCTTTGCAGCCAGTCCTGAAGATACCTGATAAAACAGGATCGGATGAATGGAGAGGAGGTCCCCCCTATCAGTGGACTTGGAAAGGGGCATGGTGGAGATGAGGGAGGGAGGGTGGGATTGGGAGGGAATGAGGGAGCGGGACACGGCTGGGATACAGAGTTAATAAAATGTAACTGATAAGAAAAAATAAAATCATAAAAAAATAAATAAATAAAATTTAATTTTAAAAAACCTTGTAGGCACAAAATGATACATTTTACAATCCCACTTCCACTTTCTATGTGTAGAAAACATTTTAAGGAGGGCTGTTGAGAAGCATGTGTAGGAATACCTACCTGTACTCCAGTACTCAGGAGGTAGAGACAGGAAGATCAGGAGTTCAAGGCCAGCATTTACTACATAACAAGTTAGTGTCAAAAAATAAGAGAGAGCTGCTATCAAGGATTCAAGAAAGGGCATGAGCCAGACAGGGTGGTGCATGCTTGTAATCCCAGCATTCAGGAAGCAGAAGCAGGCAGATAGTTAATTCGAGGCCAGCCTGCTCTACAAAGCGAGTCCAGGACAGCCAAGGCTACACAAACACTGTCTTGAAAAACAAAAATATTATAAAAATGAATATATTATATATAACATAATACATAATATATTATTTATAATAATGTATATATATTATAAAACAGAAGTATTACACAGATTGGTAATGACAATTTGCCTTAAACTGACAAATGTGTTTAATTCAGCTCTTCACACCCACTCAAGGATTCCATTCTTAAAAACATGTGCCTGTGTATTAGATGTATTTGTCTATGTGTCTATAATGTATATGTCTATGATGTATTAAAGTGTCTAAAATATATAGACTAAAATACTAATAATGATTATGAACAATGAAGGTCTCAGGCCCTCTGAGCCACACTGTTCCAGCTGCACGTCCATCTGTCTGTCCCCCTGCCTCTGGCCAGCAGCTGCTCCCTGCACAGCGTAAGGGTGCTGAGTCTTTGTCCTGGCACAGCAAGCTGGCGTGCAGATGGGGGGAGCCTGGATAGCATCTGCAAAACGCTTTTTTTTTTCTCTTTCTTTCCGCTTTCTTTAAGGCTATGTGCTGACTCCCACATAGGAGAACTTACTAAACAGCTAGTACTACTTCCACCACTCTCGGGGACCATGCGTGACTAACAGCAAGGGGCGCTAGGGACCCACTTATGGATGCTAGGGCCCAGTGAGGACTTGGGCTCCAAGCAGAGGGTTTTCCAGAGATGTGCAAACGTTTTGTCATCTTTACCTGAGTAGCTTTTTAATACCTGCAGCTGTAACATAAACTCTACTTACATTTAGGTTATGCCTTAGCTTAGGTTCAATGAGGAACCCCATAAAATTGGGAGTATTTTGTGCAACCTAGCAGACCCAGTCTGGCCTAACTACTGGGGCTCACCCTACCCAACCTGGTCTGGCTGCCACACAAGCTGGTGAACTCCCACCCAGGACACTCGTTTTGTGCACCCAGATGGACAACAGAGCTCGTGACAGAAACATAACTCAAGCATAAGTCTCTATTTCTTGTGGAACTTGTTTTTTGTGCTCAGGGACATCTATGTCTCTTTGATGCACTTAAAAGGCCTGCTACTTTCTAGGACCATGGTATAACTGATACCCTGAGATGAATGGAGAAGGACTCAAAATCCCCATCAATTAAATCATAACAGAAAGCTTGATGAGTCTCAAGACAAGATAAGAAAGATGCACTGTTGTCCCTATAAGGAGGAAGAAAATGTCATCGGGAACTCCTTATGAGAAAGGGAGGGAAATTGTCAGCTAGTTTCACACTAAGTGACAATACCATATTTAGAACTGCCTGACTAAAGTCGCCATTAGAATAGATTGACTAAAGTGCTCTGCCATTCTCCAAGACCTCTGTCATCCCTACCGAGAAACACAGGAGTACAGTTCATGTGACAGCAATGACACCTAGGGCTGCTGAGTTGGCTTGCCAAGGAAAAGAGCTTGCAAAGTGTGGTGACCCGATTTTGAGCCCTAGAACCCACATAAAGATAGGAGGCCAAAAGTTGTCCTTCAGCCTCTGCATGTGAGCCAGTGTACATATACGCATGCACACATAGACACATATACAACAAATATTTTTTTACAAAAATAACCTCTGCATCTTCAAGTCTTTGATGATGGCAATGTCTGTGGATTTTCCCAAAACCACAGCTTTCCTTCTGACTTATTATGTTAGAGAAAAGGGAAGACTTGGGGTGGGAACTTTTAGATAATCTTTTTCACCATGGCACTTACTACACAGGCATGGCTGGAGCTCCTGTGCGAACTGAGCCTGTAACGTCCAACTAAGCTCCTGTGGGAACTGAGCCTGTAACGTCCAACTATATATCCTGAAAGGGAAAACGCAAGAGCCAGAGCTCCATTGGACTCACCAGGCCTGCACTTGGGTCCTAACCACCTGAGTGCACAGTGGCATTCTGGGACCTTGGAAATCAGCACAAGGAGGGTTTGACCTCTCATGAACAGAGATGTTGGCTTGCACCCACACTGCAGTTCTGTCTTCCCAAAACAAGAAGTAAGACCTCAGCACTCCCAGGCCAACCCAAACCAAGACCACTCTTCCCTAGATGCATGAACAGAGAATGAATCAGCATTGAGAAAGTTTATTGGTTTGATTTTTCCCAGATCATATATTTTAAGTAAATAGATTATAAGAGTATAATGTCTTTTCTTCTTCCACTAACAGTAATCAGGCGCTCTTCACCTTACAAATATACAAACACACGCACACACAGAACCAAACAACATTATACCTGGCTGAGACATTCACATCTTAAAATAGGGGATGGCAACAATATAATTTCCTTTAAAATGCCTTTAATACAATATATAACAAACAAAAAAATATCTCTATGTATTTGAAGTTACAAAAAAGCCCACCTCTTGGCAGCTACAAACTTAAATATGATAGTTACCTCTGGCTGTACAACAAGCATTGCACTTTTCCTCACTGGGTTTTAGAAAGTTCAAGTAGTAATGAGGCTTATTAAACCCTTTGAGAAACCACTTTATGAGCAGGCAAGGCAGTGGCTCAGACCCCTGCCCGGAAGAGTAACAGTCTGTACTCAGCTTATGGAGTGAGCCTGGCTTGATCTTGGCTTCCTCTGCCTCCCCTAGTGGCAGCCAGGCAGATCTCTGCAGGTTTGTCTCAATACGCACCAGTGTGAAGCAGACACCAGTGGGACACTCGCTGTACTATTCATTGCTGCCACCCGTCCCCGGAGGCTGTTGTTGCCTGTGTCTGCTCTTGGGAGGACACCACAGTCTGGGCCTGGAGGACCTCTGGCAGGGAACGCCGGCGCCGGTGGCCATAGCCTTGAGGGCTGATCTTGTTTTGGGTGGCAACAGCGTCCTTACTTTTGTCTGTTAACTGGCAGATCCGTTGGGCCAATTTCTGCAGTATGCAGGTCCCTAAGCAGCATGGAGAGCTAGGGGAGCTGGGTTCATTATTGGGCAGTAGCGTTTGAATGCAATATGGGCTATGCTGGAAGTGCTGTGGAGAAAAGACTCTTGAAACTTAACCAACCAGGGCTTTGGTCCTAACCACCTGGGACCAAGGTCATACAGAACCCGAGGGATCTGTGACCTGCTCCCTCACTAGAGCTGCAGTTCTGCCTGGACAATCCTCTTGGGGCCAGAGTAGTAGAGGGAGCACATCCTCTGAAGAGGACATAGTTACCTGGCTTGTGGGGATTTAGATGTGCTCTCCTTGACCTGGACCAGAACAAGAGTTGAGGTAGAAACTTTCTCCTCACCAGCGAGTCCCGAGGAATTGGTGCTGGATGCCTGCAGTTCCATCTCTCCATTGCTTAGCGCCCGCTTATCCCATCTAGAAAACACAAGCAGATGCGTTTGCTTGAGTTCAAGTGATGTCTCGGCCAGCTCCC
This sequence comes from Meriones unguiculatus, assembly GCF_030254825.1. NCBI lineage: Eukaryota > Metazoa > Chordata > Mammalia > Rodentia > Muridae > Meriones > Meriones unguiculatus. Next base: position 6,788 of record NW_026843698.1, read on the forward strand.
ATCTCCACTTCCATCTAACCCCTCCAGACCATTCCTCATTGTTGTCTGACTGCCATGTTTTAGGACTGAAGAAAGCACTGCCCCAACTCACTGCAAGGACACATCCTCTGGCTGTGCAGCATCCACACTTAGGAAGGCGAGTCAACCCAGGAACATCAGGATGATGGAAACCAGCTTCATTCTGTGCCGATGCTCAGATACCCTGGAGAGGAGCAAGAAGCTGAGGGTTTTCAACCGGGCCAGCTGCACAGCCCCAGAGCAGAATGAAGAGTGGTGGCAGGAGGGGGAGTAGCTTGGCAGCACTCTGCCTGATTCTGCTGATTTTCTGTCCCTGGTGCAGAGAGGCACCCTGAGGCTTTGGTGCTGGCCAAGTGGGTGACAAGCAAAGCAAAGGAAGCCAGAGTGCCAGGCTTCCAGAGGTCTCCAACTCAAGTCCTAGGATCCGGCCCACGGATCTCAGATGAGATCCAGCTGGGTGCATGAGTTAGACCTGGGAAATGGGTGTGCTCTGCAATGGATCCCTGTGGGATCCACTTGTCCTGATCTCCAAGCTTTGGGGATTTGGCAAAGTCGCATCTAACGCCCCAACACACTGGAGACCAGCGGTCCCTACCTGCTGAAGGAGTGAGTTGTCAAGCAATAGGAGAAAGTTTGAGATGTCTGGCTGACCCTGGAAAAACCCCCAAGTCCAAGACTCACTGCGATGAGAAGCCAGGAGCGTTAACGCTGGAGCTCTCCTGCCTAGTGTCACCAAGAAACCGCTGAACAGACAAAGCCAGCTCTAGCATTTTATACACTCAGAGGCTGGCGGGGCTTGCTCTGCCCTGGAGCCTTCTTTTTCCTCCAGCGTGCTGGCTTCTAAGATCAGACCTGTCCAGAAGCTTGCTTGTGGGTATAGGGGTAAGGGTAGAGGTCCCTTGTGGCCAGGCATCTCGGAGATCGGTTTTGAGAGATCAGACTGCTGCAGGACTTCTGCTGCCTTATTTCCTGGCTTAGGGTTCAGGCAGTGAGAAGGAAAAGAAAGCCAGAACTTGGATTAGAGGAATCCTTTTCCTTGAAAGACTACACCCCAGGGTGCTAGTCTGAGCTTTCAGGATAGAGCTGCAAGAACTGGGGGACAGGCAGGACACGTGGCTAACCTAGACCTTAGACTTGGGGAGTTGTGGCCTCAAATGGGCCTTGCCCCCTGCCAGCTTAGCACCTGGCTGAGCCTTCATCCCTACCTCTTCATGCGGAGTACACCTGGAAGGGTTAGGTCCTGGCCAGCAAGATTTCATAATAAGGGAAAAGCTGGAAACAGCTGAATTGAAAATTAGGGTTTGGAGAGGGTAGTTATCTTAAGATTGAGAACTCACATTCCTATTTGGAAATACAGGAATAGCCAAAATTAGGAAGAGAGATAGTTCTGGTTTCCTCCTAATACTATTAGCCTTATAAGGCTGTGACCTGAGAATTGGCCTGACTACCTTTACCCATTGCAAACGTAAGGACTGACTGACAGGGAGAACACTAGTACTGCAGGTGTGCTACTTGTTGTCTCTTTTGATCTTATACATGCTTCCAAACTGGGGTTCTCATGTATCAAAATAAAGTTTGAAGATTGGAAGTATACTGCCCAGTCATACTAAAGTTGGGAAGCTTTAGAGCCCAAACTTGAAAGACAGCGAGCGGTGTGGGTGAGAGGGCTCAAATTTTTCTGTCTGGGATCATCATTCTCATCAAGGGGGAGGAAGAAAATTCTTGCCCCCGCCCAGAGGTATATGCTAATTCATGATGAATCAGCTCAAACACTTTTGCCTCTGATTTGTGATCTTCATGGATCCTTGAGTTCACTTTCTTCCCTTCTAGGGCCAAATAGGGAAACAAGGCATAGCTCTGCCTTGTTTGGCATAGCCTTGTCTGGCATAGCTCTAGGCAGTTTTCCTAGAAGGTCCCTGAAGTTAAAGATATGATCTACCCAGCTGCTAGCCTCAAGTCCTAGTGATCTGGACACAGATAAGCTCTGTCTGATTCATATCCTGGCCAGCAGATCTCCAACATTCCTACCAGATCTGAGACCCCACACAAAGTCAGCAGGCCACTGTGTCCCATGGACCTTGCTCAAATCAAGGCCTGGGTTGAGCGCTGCTGGCTCAGCCCAGTTATCACTCTCCAGAATAAACCATGGACATTGAACCTGGGGGGGGGAATGGCTGCACTGAGGTTACTTATTCAAGGAATCTTCCTAGAATAGGAGACCTGAGTTCCACCTGGAACAGAGGACAGATTCCAGGTTCTGCTTCTGGTAGGGGCTTGAGATATGGATATAGAAAGCGCTGTAGCTTGATGAACTGGCCCTCATTAGGGCCTTCTGGGTCCCATGACAGTCAATGCAGCAGCCCCACTAAGGTGGTGGTTTGTCTGCACCATCTTCACTATAGTTTGTCTGGCTTCTGTCCCTTTCTTCGACCTTCCTTTCACTTTATCCCTGGATTAACTGTCAATGCACCCACTGTCAGTCTCTCTGAGGATGTGACCTACCTGTCATGAACTTCCAGCTGGGCTTGAGCCACATCAGGTCTTACTTTCATTTCCCTGGCCCAGTCTACCCAAATCAAGGACAGCCGGATGTTGGCTCACAGCCAGGGTATGTCTCATAAGCTGAACTCCTCTCTCTATCCTCTATCAATCTTGAGGGTTCTGTGTGCAGAAAATCCTGCCAGGCTGGACCTCGTTGCCTCCTTGCTGCCTCTCTGAGGAAAGTCAGTGACTTGAGGTTAGCTCTGGCTTTAAACAATGATCTCCAAATATGCTCTTAGATGAAATGTATTGTATATATTATTATTATTATTATTTGGTTAGGGAACCGTGTATCCTAGTCTGGCCTGAAACTAAACAGCTATAAGATGACCTTGAATTTCTGATCCTTCTGCTCCATTTCTTATCAACTGAGCTACACCTCCAATCCCTCAAACTTATTTTTTTTTGAACGTTAGGTGGCTTCAATAAGGAAGTGAACCGAACCCAAATGGGGAAGGCTTGGCTCCACTGAGCTCCTGGGTCTGTGCCAGTGTCCTGGCAATGTGCCAAGAATACCCATCTGAGTGCTTTGGCACTTGCCTTATTAGCTTGGCTGCACTTAAGAGATTGTCACCTGAGAACCAAGCTGATTCTTTTTTAGGTGAGGTCTCAGACTGGCAACTAGAAAAATTTTGTTAGAAAATCTTAGAAAGCACATGTATGATTGTGGTTTGCATGGGTGGGGAACCTCTGTCAATGTGCTCCCCAAAGTGCTAAAGGATATAAGCATGGGGAAAGGGGAGGGGTAGATGAGGAATTCACCATGTCTGGGTATCTACCCCTCCCCCCCAGAAAATGAGTTGCTTTACTTAATCACCAGTGCAAGGAAAAAAATAACTAGAATGCATCTGGGGTTCAAGGTTTAGAAGTGAGTCGGCAGGAGTCCTTTTGGCAATGTTTTCGCAGAATTGTATCCATTCAATTGCAATGTTTGTAAATTCACACTGAGCAAGGAAAGCAGGGAAGGGGAGGGGGGGAGGGAAACAAAAAGGAGGAGAAGGGAGGAACATGTTCAAACTTTTCCTGGCAAGAAAATAAAAAGGAAAAAAAAATCATGCTTAATGAAGTTCCACCTTTTGTGTGTGTACCCAAGAATTCTGTTTTTTTAAATTATTTATTTATTTTTTGTTAGATATTTTTTAACTTTTATTAATTATACTTTATTCAATTTGTAATGTAATTGGTGATGATGTGAAACTCACATGTCAAGGACACGTGACTTTATTAATGTCCACTTGAGAGAAATATGTGACACTTTTCCTGAAATAAGAGTCTTGGACACAGGAACTGTCATTTCTAATTTTTGTATTTACAGCTGCCCAGATAGAGGCACATAGGCCTGCTCAGCTTTTCTCTCAAGCAGGCTGTCCACTTGGCCCTTTTTATTTTTTTAATTTTTTAATATTAATTACACTTTATTCACTTAGTATTCCCCCATAATCCCCTCCCTCCTCCCCTCCTGATACCACCCTCCCTCCCGCTTCTTCAAGCATGCCCCTCTCCAAGTCCACTGATAGGGGAGGTCCTCCTCTCCTTCCTTCTGATCTTAGTCTATCAGATCTCATTAGGAGTGGCTGCATTGTCATCTTCTGCGGCCTGGTAAGGCTGTTCCACCCTCAGGGGAAAGCGATAAAAAAAGAAGGCCAATTAGTTCATGTCAGAGGCAGTTCCTGTTCCCATTACTATGTAACCCACATGGACATTAAACTACCATGGGCTACATCTGTGAAGGGTTCTAGGTTATCTACATACATGGTACTTGGTTGGAGTATGAGTCTCTGGGAAGACCCCTGTGTTCAAATTTTCTGGTTCTGTTGCTCTCCTTGTGGAGTTCCTGTCCTCTCAAGATCTTACTATTTCCCACTTCTTTCATAAGATTTCATGCACTCTGCTCAGCATCTGCTTTGATAGTCTTCAGGGCAGAGCCTTTAGAGGCCCTCTGTGGCAGGTTCCTAAGTTGTTTCCTGTTTTCTTCTTCTTCTGAAGTCCATCCTCTTTGCCTTTTGGGATAGGGATTAGCATTTTAGTCAGGGTCCTCCCTCTTGATTAGTTTCTTTAGATGTACAGATTTTACTAGAGTTATCCTATATTATATGTCTATATGAATGAGTATATACCATGTGCCAAGAATTCTTAAGTTGTGTTTATGAGTACATCCTTTCATTATATTTACAAGTATATATTTGTGTGTGTATAGAGAGACTATATATATATAGAATATATATATACTCTAAATGCTTGCTGAATAATGGTGTTTCAATGTTTTTCCCACATTTCAAATGAATTATTTTTGGGCCCTAAATCTAAACTTAATTCTTATCAATATTTGGAGGTTTTACTTGTTTTTAATGTGTGGTTTAATTTTCTTAGTTAACAGAGTGTACATAGTCCATTACATCAGAGTCATCATATTTGGGTCTCTAACAAAGTAATGAAAAGCAGTAAATAGTAATAATAATGTTAATGACTAAAGTGAAAGTAGCTGAGTACATAGAACAATGATCTCTGGTGCTCTTTTCAGACTGGACATTTTATACTGAATTTTTTTTCATGACGCCCCAGTTCCTGTTAAGCTTAAGGCTTGATGACAACATTCTCTTGAAAACAAGGTTCAAGATGCATCCTGAAGTCATAACATCAAATGATGTACAGAGAGGATATAATCACCTTTGCAGATATGGTCTCGCAGAGATAAGTATGGTAGAATGCAAAGCCCAGGACACTTTCTGAGGATATGACTTCTCATAAAACCTAATGAAAATATAGATTATTCCCAGAAAATGAACATGTACATAAAACCAACTACATATAAAGCAGGTACAGAGTAAATGTCATGAGAGGGAGCAGGTTAAAAACTAACACCAAATAAGTATCACTGTTGCTGTGTCTGGAATTTCTATCTTGTTTGGAAGGCAGAGACAGGAAGACTGTTAACCCCTGTATTTAAGGCAGTGCATCTGCATAAAGAAAAGCAATGCTTTGCTTTTCCTATTCCTTTTTTTCTCCTCCCCTTCCTCCTCCTTCCTTACCTCCCATATGTGAAGCAAGTGTGTTCTACCTCTGAGTTGTTGTCCTAGCTTTTGTACAAAACAGGCAGATACAGATAGTGTTTGGATATAATAAAGCCAGATGCTAAACCTCACTAAAGCTTAAAGGAAGTAACTTGTTATGGGATAAATTAAAGAGAACATAGAGAAGGCAATGAAGGCAACAGGCATAGAGGAGGTAGTAACAGCAGTAACAGAACAAGATAACAGCAGTAACAACAGTAACAGAACAATATAAAAAGACTTCAAGAGACATTTATTACAGATAGCACAATGGCTGGCATTAACAAATAAAATGCTACATGCTCCCATCCTCTAGGTGGGAATTCTGTATTACTATCAGATTATGAAGATTTTGTTCAAGGCATTTACTATTTAAAAGGTTATTTGTCCTTCCGCAGATAGTTACTGTTTGTGAATTAGGTACCCAATACTGTGCTAAGTCCTGAACACACAGAAAATGATTCATGCAATTACCATTCTTTCCCTATAAGCTTACAGTCTTGTGGGGTAATCCACCATAAACAAACCCATAGACCATGCATAGAAATGTATACATCACCATAAAATCCACTATGAAACCTAAAGAAAAGCAAGAGGGACCTAACACCCCAGAAGGGATAAAGAACATACATATTTAAAAGCCCGGAGATGAGAACATTTTATTTCCATAGGGGAAATGAAGAAAGGTGAATTTTTTTTTTGGAATATTAATGGGAAGAAAGTAAGAAAAACAACAACAATAATAATAATAGTAATTGCCGGAGCCTGCTAACAGAGTTAAATGGTTCTTGAGTCGGGAGTGAGGAATGAAATTAATAAACCAACAGACAACACATAGGACCTTTCTGAGAGGCTCTAGTGGAAGCTAGATGCTTTACTTTATTTCAGACTCCTTTGAAATCATGCACTTACCCTCTGAAACTCTAGGTACCCAACCAACTGTTTCTTCTATAAGCAGCCTTGGTCATGATATCTTAGCACAGTGATAGAAAAGTAACTAAGACAAGGGGTTTGAAAACAGGAGAGAAATTATTTGATGTACACTTATCTCAAAGATCCTTTTTTCCTGTAAAATTAATAGTAAGATTTCAGAAATTTAAAAGCCCTTTAGTACAATGAGTTAAATTCATAAGGAGGTGAATCAAGAGGTGTGATTTTGACAAGGTATCCTACCTGCTGTCTCAAATAAAAGAAGCTAGACTTGGAAATTCTTCACTAACTCTAGTGAAGGCCTGGAAAAAGCAGTCTTTCTGCTGAGACTTAAATATCAAAGTAGCTGGTAAAACCACGTGGTTCCCAACAAGAAATATCAAAGATTAAAGAGGAAGCGAGAGGGGCCAAGAGATGGCTTAGTGATGGAAAATACTTTCTGTGGGGCTGGGGAGATGGCTCAGACGTTAAGAGGACTGTCTGCTTTTTATCATGAGATCAATTCCCAACAACCACATGATGTTTCACAACCATCGATAATGAAATCTGTTGCCCTCCTTCGGCATGCAGGTGTATATGAAAACACAATATTGTATACATAATACATCTTAAAACGAATCGAAACATTCTCTGCTTTTTTTTTTTTTGCAGAGTTCCTACTATGTCCATGGTTGTTAACAATCTTCTGTAGCTCCTGTTACAGGAAATTTGATGCCATATGGCCTCCTGGGATATAAGGCACACATGTGGTACACTTATACATATAAAAGCAAAATACTCTTAGCACTCATCTACACAAAAGATAAAAATACAGCCCCTCAAAGAGAGAGAGAGAGAGAGAGAGAGAGAGAGATCAGCAGGCATGGTGGCACACACTGGATCTCAGTGAGTTTGAGGCCATCCTGGTCAACCAGAGCTAGTCCAGTCCAGGCAAAGCTACACAGGGAAATCCTATCTTGAAAAGCAAAGCAAAACAACAACAAGACAAAACATCAGGGAGCATCAGGGAGCATCAGGGAGGTCAGGAATGAAGGTCAACCTCGAGTATATGAAACTCGGTCTCAAAAACAAAACGGTAGCAGCAACAATAAAACAGCACAAGAATCTGAGTGCCTGAGATGCTTTGGGACATTCAAATTTTTATCTTAATTCCTGGCTACATAGGAAGCTATTGAAGAGTGTAGTTCTTTGAATGAAAATGACCCCTACTATCTCATATGTTTGAAAATCTGGTCCCCCATTGGTGGAACAATTTTGGAAAAATTAGTGAGTGTGATCTGGTTAAAGAGGTGTGTCACTGTGGGTCGGCTTTGAGGTTTTAAAATCCCACACCATTCCCAGTTAGCTCTTTGCCTCATACTTATAAATCAGGATGAAAGCTCTCTGCCACTGTTCTCTCTGGTGCTCTGCCTGCCATTCCTGTCTGCTACTATGGTCCCTGATGTGATGGTCATGCACTTACCCTCTGAAACTCTAGGTACCCAACCAACTGTTTCTTCTATAAGCGGCCTTGGTCATGATATCTTAGCACAGTGATAGAAAAGTAACTAAGACAAAGGGTTTGAAAATAGGAGAGAAATTATTTGATGTACACTTATCTCAAAGATCCTTTTTTCTTGTAAAATTAATAGTAAGATTTCAGAAATTTAACACACACACACACACACAAACTTTTCTGTGCTGCCCGGGGATGGGTCCATATGGCATTGTTCTTGATTCCTGGTGTAACTTAAAGGTGAAACTTACACAATGTCCTGAGCCCTTGGTGTCCTCAAATTCCTCACCTCAGAAACCCACTTAGCTGGCACCAACCTTGACTTTCAGATGGAGAAATATATCTACAAAAGGAAGAGTGATGGTATCCACATCATAAACCTGAAAAGGATCTGGAAAAAGCTATTCTTTGCAGCTAGGGCTATTGTTACCATTGAGAACCATGCTGGTGTCAGTGTCATCTCCTCCTGGAACACTGATCAGTGAGCTGTGCTGAAATTTGCCACTGCCAATGGAGCCACTCCAATTGCTGGTTGCTTCACATGTGGGCTCTTCACTAACCAGGTCCAGCAGCTTTCAGTGCCACAGCTTCTAGTGGTGACTGATCCCAAGGTAGACCACCAGCCTCTCACAGAGGCCACTTAGGTCAACCTACCCACCATCGCTCTGTGCAACACAGATTCTCCTCTACACTATGTGGACATTGCCGTCCATGAAACAACAAGGGAGCTCACTCACTGGGTCTTATGTGGTGGATTCTGGCCTTCAAAGTACTCCACATGCATGACACTATCTCCCATGAGCATGCATGGGAATTCATGCCTGATCTTCACTTCTATAGAGACCCATGGGAGATTGAGACAGAGGAGCAGGCTGCTGCTGAGAAGGCTGTGACCAAGGAGGAATTCCAGGGTGAATGGACTGAGCCAGATCCTGAGTTCACTGCCACTCAGCCTGAGGTGGCAGAATGGTCTGAGGGTATGCAGTTGCCCTTTATACCCATACACCAGTTCCCTACTGAAGACTCTTCAGCAGCTCACACAGCACAGGCCACCTAAAGAGTTAGAGCCACCACTGAGTGGTCCTGAGCTCATCTGCAGATCCCTGAGCAAAGGGGAAAAGGTGGAAGAAAAATAAAGTTCCTAAAACCTGAAAACACACACACACATCTTTTACAAACAATAGTTTTGAGTGTTGGGTGTAATGGTATATTCCTGTAATGCTGGCTCTTAGGAGGTTGGGGCAGAAGGATTGTGAGCTTGGGCTATATAGTGAGATCATGTCAACAATAATGACAAGACAACAGCAACCAGAGATTGTTTTGAGGTTGGGGCAGATAGCTCAGTGATAAATCATGTGCTAAGCATGCACAAAGCAGCTCTAGGTCCCTTTGTTAGCTCCAAAATACCAAAAACAAAAGCAGAGTATCTGGCCTGAAGAGATGGCTAAGAGGTTAAAAGAACTGATTGTTCCTCCACAGGTCCTGAGTGCAATTCCTAGTGACCACATGGCAGTTGACTGGTATCTGTTGCCCTTTTGTGGTATTCAGATGTATATGCAGGTAGAGCACTCATGTACATAAAAAAACAAAACAATACAAATAAAGCAAAACAAAACCCAGGCTGGAGATATGGCTCAGAGATTAAGAACACTACCCACTCTTCTAGAGGTCCTGAGTTCAATTACATTCAACCACATGATGACTCCCAACCATTTATAATGAGATCTGATGCTCTCTTCTGGCACTGTATATAAATAAATAAATAAACAAGTATATCTTTAAAAAAAAAAGCAAAAGCAGAGTATCATCTCAACTAGTGAATGTGGTTGATGGGCTAGAAAAGCAGGAAGGGAAGAATGGTGGTAGCATCCAGGGTAGAGCTTTGCACCCAATCTCCTCACCATCTGCACCCTCTCCCAACTCCAGTGTGCACACACACTGTACCAACACAGCCAGCTTTGTGGAAATGCACCCTATTCAAGTGCCTCAGATCTGCCCTCAGAGGATCCTGCCTTCCTTCTAATGTACTGCTAAAACTCCTAAAATCCTTAACTTTTGAACAAGGGGTCTTTCACTTACATTTTGCACTAGACTCTGCATATTATGTAGCCAAGGCCTGTTTACCAAACATGCAATCTAACTAAGAGCAGCCTGCAAAGTCCCACAGTACCGATTTATATGGTAGCCACTGCAGGCATGTGCACTTCCAAAAAAATGTCAAGACTCAATGGCCTAGGACACAGTCTGTAATCTATCTCTCAATTTCTCTTTCCTGTACCCCAAACATACTTTAAACTGAAAATGATGTGCTTGGTACACAAACTTTTTCTTTTCTCAAGACAGAGCTTTTCTGTGTAGCCTTGGCTGTCTTTGTAGGCTAGGCTGGCCCTGAACTCACAGCGACCCACCTGCCTCTGCTTCTCTGAGTGCTGGGCTCACAGGTGTGCCTCACTACTCCCAGTTTACAGAATACTTAATTTTAAGATAGGGTCAATAGCCTGCTTTTTGGCTTGGAATGTAGCTCAGTTGGTATAGTCTTGCCTTGCATCCATAAAACCTTTCTGTAATCTCAATAAGGAGGTGCAGTCAGGAGGAACAGAAGTTCAATGTCATCTTTGTGTGTTTGACTAGGTTGAGGCTAGCCTGAGATATGTAAAACCTGATCTTAAAAAATAAGTGTTACGTATATATAAAGCCATCTTTTACAGACATGGAACCAATGAACAGGGAAACAGGTGAGAAAGATATTATAAACTATCCAGATGGGAGATAACAATGATGTGAGAGTGAAGTGGACATGTGGGAAGTAGGAGCAACAGGACTGGATGACGAATCTGGGGCTGAGACAAAGGTCAGCATCAAGGGTAGCAGTCATTAAGATTCTTGCTTAGGCAACTGAGTAGTTCGAGATGTGGCAATGCATCAGATAAATTTCCACCACAGCTCTCAGTCTCCTTTGTTATGGATTGGGAGAAGCAATCTGAAGGGGCCCTGGTTGTGCCTACAGGATATACAGTCAAATCCACCTCTCAGACGGCCTGCCTGAACTGTAGTGGCTAATCACAGCAAGCACTTGCAATGACCATACAGTGAAACCACTTATCCCACCACAGCCCACTGGGGGAGTACCAGGGTGAGAAATTCTCCCTACTAGGAATCAGCTCCATCTTGTCTTCTAAGGCAAGAAAGGCTGTCATTTCTCTTGTGTAACTTCATCGCTGTGCTGTATAGACTTCTTCCCTTGCGAGTCCCGGGCCTCAGCAAAACAAATCTGGACTTGTTACTGAAAGAAGGGTGGGATGGCCTTTAGCCAACCTCAGCAATCAGGCTGCCCTGTCTGGGCTTATCACTTTCAGCAGCTTGGGTGAGAAGGCCAAGTATAGCTTCAGTGGATGCTAATGTGTTTGTGTGTAGATCAGAACACGCAGTACCTTTAGGCCTTTACCTTATGTCATGGGAAAACTTCATTTACAAAACAGTCATTTCAGTGTCTACTAGTCTATCTAAGACCTTAATAGAATAAATATACTCAGGAAGATAGTGCTCAATTCTAGGTTTGAAAAACAACTTTGATAAAGAAAAAAGAAAGAAATTAACATAAACTTGAAGGGTGGGAATATAGCTTAGTATTCGAAGGAGGAATAATGATTACCTTGGGTTAATGTCAATATTTGCAAACAGAATGTAAACAATATGCATTTAAAGAGTAAATGGGGGCTGGGGAGATGGCTCAGTGGTTAAGAGAACTTTGTTCTCATCTAAAGAACCAAGTTCAGTTCCTAGCATCCATGCTGGGAAGCTTACAATGGCCTCTAACTCCAGCTCTGGGGGCTCTGCCACCCTCTTTTGGTCATCACAGGCACACACATACATATGTCCACACACAGAGTTACACACACCACAGAAAATAAACATAGATCTTCAAAAAAGGTAAAATGAGAACCCTACCATTACATTACAAAGTCAACCCAAAATGGATCAAAGGCCCAAATATAAGAACATATAAAATATAATTATGCATAGTGGATCTGCATGATGTTAAATTCAACAATGTTTTCTTAGATATGACACAAATCAAAGAAAGCCAGTAAAAGTTTGGACTTCATCAAAGTAAAATACTTTTGAGAACCAAAGGGCAATATCAAGAAGATAACATGATAGTCTGCAGAAAGAACCTCTGCAGAGTTTATATTTGATAGAAATCTAGTTTTTAGAGTATACAAACACAATAAAAACAAACAGGGCTGGGTTAGGGGTATGGCTCAGTACAGCAGAGTTTGCCTAGCATGAGGGAAGCTAAGGATTAGACCCTCAGCATCGTGAGTAAGGGTGTGGTTAGGCAAAGGACTTGAACAGAAATTTCTCCAAGGAAGATTTAGAAATGGCAGACATACACAAGAAAAAAATGCTGAATACCAGGAGTCATTAAAGAAATATAAATCAGGAGGAGAGTAAGACATCTATCTACTCAGCTAGACCTGGTGGCTAATTCCATGTTTTTATCCTCAGTATTGGGGCTGAAAATTAGGCAGGAGGATCCAGAGTTCAAGAGTAAACTAGGTTACAGATTAGTTAGGTCTCTAGAGAGACCCTGTCTTAAGAACAACAGCAGAGGTTAATAATTCATACGTATTGTGCCAGGCGGTGGTGGGGCACTCCTTTAATCCCAGCACTCACTCAGGAGTATGAGGCAGACAGATCTCTGAGTTTGAGGCCAGCCTTGTCTACAGAGTAAGTTCCAAGACAGACAGGGCTACACAGAGAAACTCTCTCTTAAAAGCAAGCAAACAAAAATTAAACCAAAACAACAAAAACCCCAAACAAACAAACAAAAAGTAATCCATACCTCTTAAGATGTCTATAACATTAAAAAAAAAAAAACAACAAGAAAACATGTGTTCACAAAGATATAAAGTGAGAAATAAAGTTAGAATCCTTGTTCAGCACTGGTAGGTAAAATCATTACCATATGGAATTCACTACTGTCTAGTAGTGCTACTCCTAAGGATGTACCAAGAAAATTGCAAACTGGTACTCAGATACTTTTTTTCTTTTAAGATTCATTTATTTTACGTTTGTGAGTGTTCTATCTGCACATACATCTACATGCCAAAAGAGGGCATCAGATCCCATTATAGATGGTTACAAGCCACCATGTGAGTGCTGGGAATTGAACTCAGAACCTCTGAAAGAATAACCAATGCTCTTAACCACTGAGCCATCTCTTTAGCCCCACTCACATACTTTCTAAACATGGTCATGGTGCTAGATAGAAACAATGCTCCAAACCATCAGTGGATAAAAAAAGCCTGGTTTGTACATACAGTGGTGGGTTATTTGACATTAAGAGAGAATGCAGTACTGATGCTCAGATGTAGTACAAGGCAGTCCTAATGATACAGCAGGGATAAAACTAGGAAACAAGCCAGGTGGTTGTGTGGTGGCTCATGCCTTAATCTCAGCACTCAGGAGGAGAAGCAGGCAGATATCTGTGAGCCCCATAAATTTATTCAATTGCCCTTTTGTAGTAGATCAACTTGGAAGTTAACACCTGCTTCAGCTACCAGAGCCTTGAGACAAAAACAAACAAACAAACAAACAAACAAAAAAACAGTGAAAGTCAGGCGGGCAGGGCTCCCCGGGGAGAGACAGGACCATTTCAGGAGTATCCCGGGGATCCTCTGTTCCTAGGTGGAATGCAACTCCCTCAGGCACTCAGGTGAAAGCCCAAGCTGACCTCCCCCAGCACAAGCAGCCCAGAAACCATAGGCGCCTGTGAGATTGCACAAGTCTTTTCCTCCCCCGCCAGCTCGTCGGCATGTTTTAAAATTCCCATCTGCACAACATAAACAAAAAACGTCCAGCAAAAACCTCGGCGGTGCAAATTCCAAGCTTCCAGCTGAGGGCGGGAGAATCTCATCCACGCTGCCAGTGGCAAGCAGGCAGCAGAAAACGGCAAACTTTCCAAGTGACCCCACGCCCCTCCATGCCCTTCACCCCAAAAGGGAGAGAGAAGGCGGAAGGAAAGACCCCCGCTCCAGGAGAATAAAGAATAGGGGAGGGGGGCGTTGAAGCAGAGGCCCGGCCTCTAAGAGCTCAGCCTTGGTGGCAAGAATGCGCCCGGCCGCCCACTTCCCTAGTAGCAAGTCCGAGCAGCCTCGGAGGAACCCTAAGGCCTGAGCCCTCTCGGGTGGGTGGGGGAGGAGCTTTCGCTAGGCACAGCGCAGGCGCAGTGCGCGCCTCCATTGTCCAGCGTGACGTAAGCGCCATTGCTATGGCTACAGAAGCTGAAGGGAAAAAGCTGAGCTCTTCCGGGCCTGGTGGGCAGCGGCGGCGAGGGTTGCCGACCGGAACCCTCTTCCCAGGCACTCGTATAGTGGACTACTTCATCGTGGTAGGCTGAGACCAGGAGAAGCCAGGTAAGGGTGTGGGGAGGGCACTGCCTCTGCCCCCGGGCTCCGCCTCCGCCCTCAGCAGTCAGAGATGGCTCAGAGGTTAAGAGCACTGGCTGCTTTTCATCATAAGTTCAAGTCCCAGCAAGCGCATGGTGGCTCACAAGCATCTATAATGAAATATGTCGCCCTCTTCTGATGTGCAGGTGTACATGCAAACACAATATTGTATACATGATAAACCTTTAAAAAAATAAAAACATTCTCTGCTTTTCTTTTTTTTCTTTTTATTTGCAGAGTTCCTAGCATGTCCATGGTGGTTGACAATCTTCCTGTTTCAGGCAATTTGATGCCATATGACCTCCTGGAATATAAGGCACACATGTGTTACACTTATATACATGCAGGTAAAATACTCTTATCACTCATCTACGCAAAAGATAAAAATAGCCCCCTCAAAACAAACAAACAAACAAACAAAAAAACACAAAAACTGAAGTCAGTGGGCCTGGTAGCATACACCAGATCTCAGTGAGTTCAAGACCATCCTAGTCAACAGAGCTAGTCCAGTCCAGGCAAAGCTGCACAGGGAAACCCTGTCTTGAAAAAGCAAAACAAAACAAAAACAAACAAACATAAAAGATCATAAAGCAAGTGTTGTGACACATGCTTGTAAATGGAACATTAAGAAGGTCAGGAATGAAGGTCAACCTGGATTATATGAAACTCTGTCTCAAAATGTAACAGCAGCAACAACAACAGCACACAAGAGTTGTCTGGGATGCTTTGGGACATTGAAATTTTTTATCTTAATTCTTGGCTATGTAGGAAGCTATTGAGGAATGTAGTTGTTTGAATGAAAATGACCCCTACAGTCTCATATATTTGAAAATATGGTCCCCCATTGGTGGAAAAATTAGGAAGTGTGATCTTGTTAAAGAGGTGTGTCACTGTGGGTGGGATTTGAGGTTTTAAAATCCCACCTTATTCTCAGTTAGCTCTTTGCCTCATACGTGTAGATCAGGATGTAAGCTCACAGCCACTGTTCTCTCTGGTTCTCTGCCTGCCATTACTGTCTGCCACCATAGTCTCTGCCGTGATGGTCATGGACTTACCCTCTGAAACTCGAGGTACCCAACCATCTCTTCTGTAAGCAGCCTTGGTCATGATATCATTGCAGTGATAGAAAAGTAGCTAAGGCAAGGGGTTTGAAAACAGGAGAGAAATGAGAAATGCTTTGAGGTACACTTATCTCAAAGATCCTTTTGTCCTGTCAAATTAATAGTAAGATTTCAGAAATTTCAGGCCTCACAGTGACCAGACCCAGAAGGCAGAACCTACTCGAGTGGGGAGGGGGAGGGGCTTGTGTGAGGCTCAGCGCAGGAGGAGTGCGTGCCTCCATTGTCAAGCATGACAGAAGGGCCAGACGCTGAAGGAAAAACGCTGAGCAAGTCCTGGGCATGGTGGGCGGCAGTGGCGAGCGTTGGCGACAGGAACCCGCTTCCCAAGCGCGGTGGCGGCGGTCGTGGCTTGGCTAGCTGACTACTTCATCGTGGTAGGCTGAGATGGGGAGAAGCCAGGTAAGGGTGTGGGGCGGGCGCCGCCTGGGCTCCGCCTCCGCTCCCGAGCTCCGCCTCCTCCCACCCAGGCTCCTCCTCCACTCCGGGCTCTGTTTTCGCCCACCGAGGCTCCGCCTCCGCCACCTGGCTCCGCGTACAACCCTGGACTCCGACTCCGACTCCGCCCCCGGGCTCCTCCCCCGTCTCCGCCCTGGGCTCCGCCTCCGTTCTCAGGCTCTTCCCCCTCCTCTGCCTCTGGGCTCCGCCTCAGCCCCCAACAGCCTTCCAGTGGGCTAGGTGGTGCTGGGCCTGGCATCCAGGCTGGGAGGCAGGGAGGAGAGAGGGTTGGGTCCCGCGGAGGAGGAGCGGCGGGTCCACGGGTGTTGGCCATCCCGGAGCGGTTGAGCCTGGCTGGCTGTAGGCGTGTGAGGGACCCGCAGGACGGAGGTCGCAGGGCTAGGCCGCGGCAGTGCAGCCAGGGTCTGGCGGGCTGGGCAGGTTGGGGGAGTCTGCCACCATCCTGCCAAGAGCTTCTGTAGAGGCTGCTGGTACACCGGACTCCGCCGCCTGGGTGAGGAGGCAGGAGCGCATTTTGCAGAGGTCCTAGGGATACACTTGTGCCCTGCATCCTGAGTAAGAGTGACTCTGGGGCCAGTCCTCCCAGAAAAGAAGTGCGGAGAGTCGGGTGCTGCACAGCCTTCATGTGGGTTCCTACAATTAAACTTAAGTAATGAGGCCTGACAGCAAGTGCCTTTTTCTGTGGAACCATCTTGCTGTTACATATTTTCAGTTACATTTTTCTTTTTCCTTTCTTTTCTTTTTTTCTTTTTCTTCCTTTTTTTTCTTTCTCTTTCCTTTTTCTGAGACAAGGTCTTACTATGTGGCCCTGGATGTACTGGAATTATCTATATAGATGACACTGACACTCATAGTGACCCACTTAGTTTCTGCTTTCCAAATACTGCAATTAAAGGTGGGCTTGTGTGTGCACACACATAAAATGGGAAAATCTGAATAAGAATGGTGGCTTCTTATATGATACCAGCGTCCTAACAGTGATACTGTACTGGAAGGATGCAGCTTGTCTGCTGAAGATAACGTGGTAAAGGGATCCATGGTGTCTCTTATTCCTTTAACTGTGGGTAAATCTACAACTTTATCAACATAAAAACTCCAGAAACCCACCATTAATCCCAGTACTCAGAGAGGCAGATCTCTGACAGCTCAAGGCCAGCCTGGCCTACAAAGGGAGTCTAGGACAGCCAAGGCTACACACACACAAAAAAAAGGTTTTCTTGAAAAACAGAGTCCAGAAACCGTAAAGAAGATAAAATGTACTTTAAGTAACTTGATTTTTCGACATTGATGAGATAAGGAAGTTCTTTGTCTATACAATTTTGGAAAAACATGTTTTTTGTTGATAGAATCATATTTCTGAGGATCAGCCTCATTGACTTTATTACTATTTAATACTTACTGCTTTCAGTTTTGTGTTTTATGCTAATGTTAATATTTACAAGAACATAGCTTTAAAATCACTAATTTTTACGACAGCTTGATAATTCATTATTTAAAACTATATTTTTGGGGCATGGTGAGATGGCTTATTTGGTAAAGTAAGTGGTTGTTGTGTAATGAGGGCCTAATCCCTAGCACCCATATAAAAATAGCGAGGCTCAGTGATGCACAGCATCGGTAACCCAAGGGCTGGGGAGGCAGAGACTCCTGGAGCTTCCTGGCCACAGACTTTAGCCGCATCAGTGTGCTTCAAGTTCTGTGAGGGCATAAGGTGGACAGTAATGGAAGAAGACACTATATCCACCTCTGTTCTCTACACTTATATACCCACATACATTATCTCCCCCAAAAAAAACCCTCATTTTACTTTATATTTGGATGATGGTGGAATAATTAGGAAGTGTAATTTGTCTCTAAAAGACAAAGTTACTTTTACCTTTACTTTTCTTACTCTGTTACTTTGTTTTAGTTTTATTGAGATTTGTCAAAGTAAATTTTAGTGATGACTTACTTTTTTTATATTCCTTTTTGTTTATTTTTTGTTCTACTGTTTTAGAAATAACCCATCTAGCTAGGGAAGTAGTTTAGTAACAGAACTCTTATCTAACATGTGCAAGGTCCTAAGTCTTAAGAAATGGCACAGGCAAAAATTATTTGCTGGCAAAATTCTTTATATAGATTTTATTAAACTATATTAATTTACATTAATATTCAATTGAAGTCCTGTATATTTTAAAAATCAGTTGGCTTCAGTATATTAGAAAAAGTATTCAAAATGGTTCACAACTATTAAGCCGTATATTGCAGGTGACATAAGCAAAAATGTGTTCTTCCATAAGTAAAATACTGTATTTTGAGACTGAATTTGTGTTTGTGTATGTGTGTGTGTGTGTACACTGTGGTATACGTCTAAAGGTGAGAGGACAACTTGCTGGAGTGTGTTCTCTCCTACAAAGCACATTCTGGAGATTAAACTGAGGTCATTAGGCATGGCTGAAAGTACCTGCTGAGCTGTTTCTCTGGCTTTGGAAATGATAGTTCTTAAGAACCAAGAATTAACAAAACTGTGACTCAAGTGGCAGTGAGCTGCACACAGAAGGACCTGTGTGAGGAAACTCAGGAGTACTTGCTGTGGAAATAATGGTGTGGATGCTAGAGTTAGAAAGGTGAAATTAGTAAAGCTTCATGCTAAATTACTATGAGGGATGAAGTAGGAAAAGTGGTTGTGAGTAACAAAAATTCTAACCTGGGTAATTGGTGTATAAATTCAAGCAAGAGAAGAAATAACTGAGTTTAATTTTGGACATGTTAAATATGTTTGTTTTTAATCAAGATGGAACTGTTATTTGGGTGTTCAAATACATGAGCCAGGAGTAAAGACAGGTGAGGATTAGAGAATTATTTAGCAGTTATCAATAGCCAGTTTTTTTTTTTTTGTCAGGCAGCAAGAAAAGAGTGCATAACTGAGCAGAATTACAAGCAGGGTGCAGAGAAATGGTTGTAATTTCACTTGAGGATCTAGTGATGCTCCCCTGACTCTTTTGTGGGTAATTATAGCTGCTTTCATTAAGATGGTAACAGCCACCTCATGCCCCAAATTGTAAACATCACTATCCAAGTCAAGTGTGAAAAGATAGGGCAAATAGAGAATAAGCATGAAGATCTGGAAATCATTAGGGCAGATAGAGCTATTACATTTGTGTAGATGTCCTCAGAATGTTGTCACAGAGATAGGAATAAATGACCGGGGCCCAGGCTTTGGGATACACCATTGCTTAGGGGATGGAAGAAGAGTAGCACCAAATAGATTTGGTGAATTTGGAAAAGACATTCAACTCTCCCCAATATATATTATTTTTCTTGTGGGTGATATGAGCCCTAATTTTTGTCTAGTTATATGCCTGTGCAGAATAGAAAGATTGTTTCCAAATTTAAACAAATGTTTTAGATTTCTTTTATGTTTTCTTCTTTTTGTTGGGGGGGGGTGGGAGTTGTCAAAACAGGGTTTCTCTGTGTCTGTAGCCCTGGCTGTTCTGGAACTCTGTAGACCAGGCTGGCCTCAGACTCACAGCAATTGGCCTGCCTCTGCCTCCCAAGTGCTGGGATTAAAGGTGTGCACCACCTGGTGAGCAGTCAGTACTCCTAATCACTGACCCATCTCCAGCTCTCTTTAATTTTTAACAGCTATAATCATGTGACTATGACTGGATTAGTTGAATATAAATGGAATGATGAATACAATGTTTCAGAAGTGTTTAAGGAGGTAATGGTGTATATTCCCAGCTTTTGTTTAGCTGAGACTGGGGATCGGCTGGGTGGTGGTGGTTCAGGACTTTAATCCTAGAGTTTGGGAAGTGAAGTAGAGGCATTTGGATCTCTGCATTAACAGCCAGCCTGGTCTATAGCTGTAATTTCAGGACAGCCAGGAAACCTACACAGAAAAACCCAAACCAAGCAAGCAAGCAATCAAAAGAATTATAGGCTTGTGCCAATATGCCTGGCTTCTAATCTTTATTTAAAAAAAATGTTTTATCTTCCTCTCTCAGTTTATTTTATTTTCACTGCTTATATATTTCAGAGTTTTAAGATAGGGTTTCTCTGTTAGTCCTCGTTGTCCTGAAACTCAGATCTCCTGGCGTCTGACTTCCAAATTCTGGAATTAAATGTTTTGGCCATTACCACAAGGCTTAATTCTGTTTCTTAATGATGTATTACATAATAGTTACAAGTTAATTTTCCAGCATAGGGGCTACTAAAATAAAGTATCACAAATTTGGGGGCTTACAACAACAGGTGGTTATTCTTGCATAATTTTGGTGCATGGATCTGAAATTTAGGTGTCAGGAAATAACCTCCTTTGAGGGCTTCTAGGGTAGAATATTCATCTCTTCAAGTTTCTGGTGGTCCCTGGTGTACTGCCATTTTTGGCACCATAATTCTCTTTCTGCCCTCTATTCCCGTGGTTTTCTTTGTTGAATTTTTTTTTTTTTCATAAAAACAATTTCTTTGTTCAGCCTGGTCGTACATGTCTATAATCCCAGCTTTTTGGGTGGCAGATGCCCGAAGTTACAGAATGAGTTCAAGGCCTGACTAGGCAACTTAATTTCAAAACAAAAAGGAAGAATAGAAAAATGGCTGTGGCCATAGCTCAGTAGTGAAACACCAGTCTAGTGAGGCCCTAGGTTCAATTCTCAGTCCTGGATGTTGGGGAGTATTAGGAATCTTTTTTTTTTTTTTTGCCTTATTCTTTTTTTTCCTTTGTTCTTTACCTCCCTTCTTCCCTTCCTTTTTCCCCTGTACTAGGAATTTTGTACCTAGAAAACATGTATTTCTTCTTTCTTTCTACTCCCTCCCTTTCCCCCCTCCTTACTCCCCTACCCCACTGAGCTATATTCCCAGCCCTGTTTTTTTATTTTTTTCTATAGCCAAAGACTGTTAGGATGGCTAACTCTGGTTGTCAGGTTGACTCACCTGAGAGGAAGGAACCTTTACTAAAAAATTGCTTCCATCAGATTGGCATGATGGTTGGTGGGTACAGAAATTTTTAATTGCTAATTGATGTAGGAGGGCCCAGTCCATTGTGGATGTACCATTCCTTCAGGTTGATGGTACCATTCCTGCAGGTGGATGGTACCATTCCTGTAGGTGGTCCTGGGCTATATAAAAAAGGTAAATGAGCAAGCCAGTGAGTGTTGCTCCTCCATAGTTTCTGCCTCAGTCTCTGCTTTGAGTTCTTGCCCTGGCTTCCCCTGATGGACTGTATGCCTGAAAAAGCCTTTCCAAAGTTGCTTTGATCAGTGATTATCACAGCAACAGAGAAACAAACCAAGAAAACTGTTGAACCATAGAAAAACAGTGAATAAAGTGACATAAGTAAACAGGTTTTAGTTTCATAAGGTGTACATTCTACCTTTGGAAAGAAAAGCACAGAACTTAATCTAATATTCAGTATTTCAAAAAAAAATAGAATATTTTGCTTTGTATTCTCTAAGTAGAATTAAGAGAAATAGGTATCATGTCCACCAGAATTAGCTTTCAGGAAGTAAAACACTGTGTTTTAGTGTTGAAGTCTAGGGAATGGCTGCTAAAGAGTTTTAGAGCCTTGCTATTTCTTCTCAGCTACAAGTACTAATGAGGTAACACCTTGGGAAAATGTGTTTTTACTGGAAAAGAGGTTAATGCCTTTCATTGCAGACTGGTGGCCTAGTCTTCTTTTTTTTCTCTCTTAGCAAGTTGTATCACCTTTTCACTCACATTTGACTGTATCTCTGTGTAGACTTGGATTTTGACTGACCCATTCTGCTCAGCTCTTAAATTCTTATGTTTTTGTGGTCAAAATCTTTCCTTAACTGCTTTCCATTCCTTACCTTCTTCCATTCTTCCCTTTGGTTCTGAGATGGCTCTGTGGCCTTAATAAGGGTGTGCTGTGCCGTTGAGCTCTGCTCACTCTGCTTTTCTACTTACTTTCAATTCAACTGTGTGATTCAGTTAGGCATTCCTGGTGTATATTCCTGGTATATATTATATGTATAATTCTTTTCTGTCTTATTGAAAGAGTATGTTTTTGCAAAATCTTAAAGTGTGCTGTCTATCTCTTTAGAGCTTGTCACAGTAAATTTGTTTCTAAGGACCAGTACAGGCACTTCCTGGTTTAATAACAGGAAACTCCAGTCCTCTAAATTTGACAGTGTAAGGAAATCCCCTGCTTGGGAAAGGTTGGCTTGACCTCAGGGCTTCAGTTCTATTTATTCAGTGCTCTCTTAGAATAACACATTTCTTTACTATTTTGGCCCAAGTCTCCCTGAACCAAATAACCTTCTCTTTATTTTCTGAGAAGTGCTGAAGCAAGGCTGGAACACTGAAGTAAGATTTTCTAAATGGTGAAAATGAATATGTGATGAAGCCAGAGAATAACTTTTTTTTAAATTTATTTTTATTTTCATGTGCACTGGTGTTTTGCCTGTATGTATGTCTGTGTGATGGTGTTAGATCTAGGAGTTACAGACAGTTGCAAGCTGCCATGTAGGTGCTGGGAGTTGAACCTGGGTCCATCTGGAAGAGAAGCCAGTGCTCTTAACCTCTGAGCCATCCCTCCAGCCCCAAGAGAATAACTTTTAAGTCAGTTTCACAGTTTGTTAGGTATTGCTTACTCCTTTCCAGGATGTGGTCTCTTAAAGGGATATTATCTTACTTATTTTATTGTCTGCTACTACATGATATAAGTCATGTTTCAACATGTCTGACAATATCTACACATTACAAAAGGGCCAGCAGATAATTCCATTATTGTCAGGTTTCTCTAAGGTTCCTTTCCTGTATTTCATATTCTGGCCAAAGATCAGTTTGATTTTTGGATGACTGATGGTGGAAACATGTCTGAGGAGATATTTCATTCCCTAGTCTTTGTTTTGTGGAAGTACTTGGGATTGAACCCAGGGCCTCTGCATATCAGGCAAGAGCGTTGTCACTGGGCTGTAGCTCCAGATCCCTTTCTCTACTCTTAACAGCACGAACTGGGCTATAACAACATTATCACAAGAAGGGATTCATAAACACAGTGGAATAGGATGGGTCATCTTTTGTTTTGTACCTGTTTGCCACCCATTGTCCCAACTTTGAGAAAACCTTGATGTTATCTGGAAACATGCTCACAGCTTTCATGACCAGATCATAGTTCAGCTAAACAAGCACCATAGTTTCTATTTTTAAGGGAAAAGTAATATTTATAAAACAATGAATTTACATTTTAATTGATGTAATATTCCTTCTTTTGATTTTAATCTGAAAAAAATAATGATTATTCTGTACGCATTAAGTTAGTTGATGAAGATTTAAAAAATTGTTTGTGTCTAGAAGCATCTAGATTAAGGGCTGATTAATTTGTATTGATAAGTTGCAATTTTGAAACTTTGGAAAATTGCCCTATCCTTTCAGTTTTACTCCCGTGAATTACAGGCTTGAATATATATATATATATATATATAGTCTGCTACTATATGATAAAAGTCATATTTCAACATGTATGACAATATCTAGACCATAAATAGGGCCAGTAGATAATTCCATTACTGTCGGGTAACATCAAGGTTTTCTAATATACATATATGTATATATGTATATATATATATATATATATATATATATATATATATTCAAGCCTGTAATATATATGTATATATATATATAATATGATATATATAATTGTTTCCTGTTTAATCCACCCTTTCCCTTAGCATGCTCCCACCACCCACAGTACAGCAATGTTACAGGAATATCTTTCACATTTAAGTACTGGTGATTTTCTATCTGTGGACCAGATAGAAAATGTAGAGTTGAAATGTTTGGTTGGATAGTAGGAATATTTTCAAGTTCATGAGATGTTTCATGACCATTTTACAACAACAAGAAATGTTCATGTACCCATCAGGAAATCTGAAAGTTGCCTCTTCCTGTCCCACACCCTAGTCAGCAAGAAGTGTTTCTCTCCTCCCAGAGAAGCATGCTGTATATAAACGGTCAGCTCATTGCTCAGGTTATTTGCAGATTCCTGATGGCCAGACTTTCAGAGAATCTTTTTGTGGGTTTGTTCTATTTGTTTCCCATTCCTGTTCTCCTCCATGTCTCTCTCCTACCCCTCCACCCACTTCTCCTATGTTTCTTTTCAGAATATATATACATATATATATACACACATATATATATATATATACATATATATATATACACACACACATATGATTAAACAGAATATTTGGTCATCAAAGTATTTAATTCAAAGGCCAAAACAAAGCAATCTTTTATTTTTTTAGTACATAGATTCATTTTAGTAACTATTTAAATGTATAATTCTGTACTTGATCTTATCCAAAAAACTGAGAAACAATGTTACATATATAATTCTAATGAAATCAAATGATAAAATCACTCTTTCCTCGTGGTCATGAGGTTTGAAACTATTGAAGACATTGTTAAAGGACTCAAAGAAATTGTATGAGTAGTTGATAATGGTTGATAAATAAACCTCGACCTGGGGCCTTGCTGTCCTTCTAAGGAGTCAAGATTATACACTCTGCTTTTCCTAGAATTCCTGCCTTGTTTTTCTTTTATTGTCATGACTATCTTAGTGGAGATAAAGTGGTATACATTATCTTGCTGACATTTTAGAAGATCCTGAGGTTTTGTATACATTCATATATATGTGTATTCAAAGATATGTTTTTGTATTTATTTGCATGTATATAGATGTATATTGTTACTTTACTTCTTATGAAACAAAGTCATAGTATCTTTCCCTTTATGCACTCTGTACTAATTGAATATTTAATACTTTTGATATAATATATGTTATACAATAGCATTAAGGTTTATAGAAGTGTCTGATTATCATTGAAAATATATAAAGTTTATGTCTAGTGAGGTTGAAAGTGTGGGTTGAGTCCATGTAGTCTGAACTTGATTTTTAGTTTTGCCTCTGAATACTTCTGACCTTAGACAGGTTAGCATATTTGTTCTGTTAATGCATGTACAAAACAGAGTAATAGTGGCTAGCAATATTTACCTCCTAGACTTATTGCAAAGATTGAGTTAATTTCTATAAGTGCTTAAAACCATATCTGGATCACAATTACTGTATAAGATTTAATTCACAGAAGTGTAACTACGGGGCCACATAATAAATGTTTCACATGGAAATCTATAAAGTTTATGCCTAGCATTGTTGGTTTAGGGAGCTTGTACTTTGGCCTCAGATAAACTATCAATACTTATTGTTTAGTACTATTCTCTGAGCACAACAGACATTATTTTTATCAGAACAGTTGTGACTATATAGAAACCCCTAAGGTTAGGCTCAATAACAGTTGAGGTTCTCTCATAGGATGTAGAGAGAACTGGTATTGAGGGTCATTGTAGGTCTTCGATCTACTTGAACTTTACTTTTGTGTAGGGTGATATATGGGTTTATTTGCATTTTCTACCTGTAGACATCTCATTAGACCAACACCATTTGTTAAAGATGGTGTCTTTTTTTTTTCATTGTATGGTTTAGGCTTGATGGTCAAAAAAATCAAGTATCTGTAGGTGTGTGGGTTCATTTCTGGGTCTTTAATTTGATTCCATCTCTAGTCTGTTTCTATGCCAGTACTAAGCTATTTTTATTACTGTTGTTCTATAATACAGCTTCACATCAGGGATGGAGATACCTCCAGAAGGTATTTTATGGTACAGGGTGGTTTTAGATATTCTGTTTTGTTGTTGTTGTTCTTTAATATGAAATTGATAATTTTTCTTTCAAGGTCTTTAAAGAACTCTGTTGGTATTTGATTGGAATTGCACTGAATCTTTAGATTGCTTTTGACAGGATGGCCAGTTTCACTGTTAATCTTACAGATATTAGCATGGGAGATGTTTCCAACCTTCTGATTTGTTCTTTAATTTCTTTCTTTATCAGAGACTTGAAGATTTTTCATAGAGATCTTTCACTTGCGTGGTTAGAGTTATACCAAGGTACTCTATGTTATTTATGGCTATTGTGAAGGGTGGTATTTCCCAAATTTTTTTATCAGCCAGTTTGTCTCTTGTATACAGGAAGCCTTCAGATTTTTTGAGTTAATTTTATATTCAATCACTTGCCTCAAAGTGTTTATCAGTTGAAAAAGTTCTCTGGTAGAATTTTAGGGTTTCTAGTGCATACCATCATATCATCTGGGAATAGTGATAGTTTAACTTGTTCTTTTCTGATTTGCATTGCCTTGATCTACTTTAGTTGTCTTATTGCTCTAACTAGGATTACAAGTACTATGTTGAAGAGATAGTGGAAGAATGGGCAGGCTTGTGTTGTCCCTGATTTCAGTGAGATTCCGTTTAGTTTGGATGTTGGCTATAGGCTTGCTGTATATTGCTTTTACTATCTTTTGTGCCTAGTATCACTGATCTCTCCAAAACTTTAAATATAAAGGGGTGTTGGATTTTGGCAAATGCATTTTCAGAATCTATGGAGATGATAGTGTTTTTATTTATTTATTTTCTTTCAGTTTGTTTGTTTGTATGGTTGACTACATTGATGGATTTCTGTATATTGAACCACCCCTGCATGCATGTGATGATCCTGACTTGGTCATGATGGATGATATCTTTCATATGTTCTTGAATTCCATTTGTATTTTGTTGAATATTCTTTCATCAATGTTCTTAAGCAAGACTGGTCTAAAGTACTCTTTCTTTGTAGGGTTTTTGTGTGATTTAGGTATCAGGGTGACTGTGACCTAAGCAAATAAGGTTGGTAGTGTCTCTGTTTTGAAAAGTCTGGTTTGATTCTGATAGATCTGCCTTTATATGTTACTTGGCATTTTCCCCTTGCCACTTATAAGTCTGTCTTTGTTCTTTAGATTTAGTGTTTTGATTATTATATGGCAGGAGGAATTTCTTTTCTGGTCTAGTCAGTTTTGTGTTCTGTAGGCCTCTTTTATGTTTAAGGACATCTCTTTCTTAAAGTTGGAGATTTTTTTCCTATAATTTTCTTGAAAATATTTTCTGGGCTTTGGAGCCTGGAATTTTCTTTTTCATCTATTTGTATTACTCTTAAATTTCTTCCTTTCATGGTGTTCTTGATTACTTGGGTGTTTTTGAAAAGAATTTTTCTGATATTATGTTTCTTTGAGAGGTGTGTCGATTTATGTAATTGTATCTTCAGCATCTGAGATTCTCTTCTCTATCTCTTGTATTCTGTTGGTGATGCTTACCTTCTTACTTCCTGATTTCTTCACTAAGTTCTTCAACTTCAGGGTATTCCGTTTGTATTTTCTTTATTGATTCTAATTTCATTTTCATGTCTTGTACCATTTCCTTTATCTCAATATGGATTTCTGGGTGGCCAACATGGCCTCCATTTTTTCCTTTCCTTTTTATGTGCCTTGAATCACTGCATCATTACAGATTTCATATAATTTTCCTGTGTTCCTTCTGCAATAGAACATCCGTGGAATTTCAGAGATTCTGGTACACCATGATGTTATGGTTTTTGTTTCCTGTGTTCTTAGGCTGGCCTCTAACCATCTGGTTGTATCTAGGCTTGACTGTTTAAGTATATGTATTAATGAAATTACACACTTTGGAAGAGTCAAAAATTATTAGTATCATCAAAATACAATCATTTTAAAGACAGGCATTCTAACTTTATATGATTTTTCCATGGTTATTAAGAATTCAATATATACTACATATTTTATTATGAAATTGACAGAGTATCTCTTCAGTCAAAATTCTTTGTGTCTCTAGGATTAACATATAAAGTTAACTATATATTAATAAACATGTGTAGTCCTCTCCACTCTTCAAAACTTTCTGATTTGTCTGTGCATGAAGCTTTCTGACTGTACCTGAGTAAAGCACATTCATCTTTAAAGTATGCTGTGTTTTTCACATGTGTTAGACTCTAAGGTTCACAGTCTTAATGATTTTGCATTCCGGCTTTTTTCACGTGGACTTTTAATAGGTTAAAAGTTTTAGGAATTGATAATCTTTGGAGAAGAATATAAATTTCACGATGCTTTCTTTACATTACAATTTTTAAAATATTCTTTTTATTATTATCATTTAGTACAATTTATTCAAATTGTATCATGGCTGTGTTCCCCTCTCTCATCTCTTTCCAATCCCACCCTCCTTCCATCTTCTCCCCCTATGCCTCTCCCCTACTCCACAGATGGGAAGGTCCTCCTCACCTTCTGTTTGACCCTAGCCTAGCACTATATTTTATACAAGTATTCCTCCTATTGTTGCACACATATTATTACAGTTTTCTACCTTCTCTCTTACAGCAATCATCTGTCTATCTATCATCTATATCACATATCTAGTACACCCATATACACACAGACACTTGGTTTGAAAATCTGTTATTTCTTCCAAACACACATGGTTCAAAAATTGTTCAAAACAAAGTTTTAAAGTCAAAGGTAATCCTATTTTAAAAATGGGATAAACAGAAAATTATTTGTAGGGGAATATAGAATGTCAGAGAAACACTTAAAGAAATGCTCAACACCCCTAGTCATCAGGAAGATGCAAACCAAAGTGACCCTGAGATTTTCCCTTATACCCATCAGAGTGGCTAAGATAAAAAACTCAAGTAACAATACATGATTGTGGTCACCCTCAGTTACAGACTGAGCTTGAGGGCAGCCAAGCTATTTGAGACCCTGTCTCAGAAAGAAGGAAGGAAGGAAGGAAGGAAGGAAGGAAGGTAAGAAAGGAAAAAAGGAAGGAAGGAAGGAAAAAAGAAAGGAGGAAAGAAAGAGAGAAGGAAAGAAAGCAGGTAAATTAGTGCTCAATGATGAACAGAGCAAGTAGCAGAAGAGAGGATGTACTAGGCTATAGGCTTAGCAGGAGCTGGGCACAGCATCCTGGCTGGCACAGTGTGGGGGTCTTAGGCAGATTCAGTAGTACCCAGTGCAGGGTGAGCACATGGTGTGTCCACTGCTCTATCTATCTTTCAGTCTGTCCTTCTGAATTTTTGAGTAGATTTATTTTATTTATCTTTGGGTGTGGGGGTATGCATGCCTGGCAAAGACCAGAAGAGGGTAAGAGATACCCAAGAGCTAAAGGTGATTGTGAGCCACCTGATAAAGGTGCTGGGAGTCCATCCCAGTCCTCTGCAAGAGCAGCAGGTGTCTTAACCACTGAGCCATCTTCAGGCCAGTTCTCTGGCTTTTGGTGGGACAAGAAGATGGAAACAAACACGAAGCCCAGTGTGATCTGGAGCTCACATCCTCCCTCAGCTTCCTGTCCTGGAATTACAAGCCTGTGCCTTCATGCCCACCAGCCTCTTTCTTGGATGGTTTCAGGCCCTCATTTTGTGTCCCAGGACACTGACAAGAGATAACAGTTAACCTGACTTTAACCACATGTCCCTGAGGCCGTACAGACAGAGTGTTTCTCCAGGGTGTGTTCTTTTGTTTTCAGAGACTACTCTGAAATGCATACATTTAAATACATTCATAAGATTTCTCTCTAGTGTGAATTCTTTTATGTACTACCAGATGACTGTTCTGTGCAAAGGCTTTACCACATTGGTTACATTCATAAGGTTTCTCACCAGTGTGTGTCCTTTTATGTATTAGAAGGGCACTGTTATTTGCAAAGGCTTTACCACATTCGTGACATTCATAAGGTTTCTCTCCAGTATGTGTTCTTTAATGTAGTAATAGAGTACAAATATTTGCATAGGCTTTACCACAATGGTTGCATTCATAAGGTTTCTCTCCAGTATGTGTCCTTTTATGTCTTAGGAGATGACTGTTATATACAAAGGCTTTACCACATTGATTATATTCATAAGGTTTTTCTCCAGTGTGAGTTCTTTTATGTATCAGCAGAGAACTGTACCGTGCAAAGGCTTTACCACAATGAGTACATTCATGAGATTTCTCTCCAGTATGGGTTCTTTTATGTTTTAGGAACCAACTCTTGTTTGCAAAGGCTTCATCACATTGATTACATTTATGGGATTTCTGTCCAACATGAATTCTTTCATACATTTTAAGATCACTATTATATGCACAGTGTTTACCATATTGGTTAAATTCATAGAGCTCCTCACCAGTATGCATTCTTTTATATGTATGGCGATTACTGTGATGTGCAAAGGCTTCAGCACATTGAATATCTTCAGAGGGTTTCTCTCCACTATGACTGTTTTCATTCCTGCAAAAATAATTGCCATATAAGAAAGCTTTGCCACACTTATTACACTGATCAATCTTTTTCTCCATGTCAATTAATTTTTCAATTTGGTGTAAAGGTATGGAGGAATTGAGGTTTCATCACTTTTTACATTCACGGTGTTCTCCTTTACTATGGGTTGTTTTGCATATTTGCAAATACCTGTAAAAATATTTGCTGCCTGGCTTACATTTATATTAGATTTATCTTCTAGAAGATGGTTCAGCACATATTTATAAAAAAACTACAAGATCTCAGAGCTAAAACACACTGACTGTCTTCATAATTTACCCATACTATGTGCTGTGCTAAATTTGCAAAGATAACTGGGACAAAGAGAAGAATTTCCACATTCTTAAAACTTGTATTTTCTGCTGTACGAGTTTCTAAGTATTCCTAATGAGGTTGAATAACCAATTAATTGATGTTGGGGTATATTGTGTGTAAGTGTGTCAGTATATGTGAATGATGATTCCTGAGCCAGTAGAGAGAGCTAAGTCCTGGTCAGATCTTAGTACTGTTCTTTCTATGGCCCATCATCTGTCATATATTTTGCAAATATTTCACCTTTTTTACTTGTCTATTGGAAATAATAAAGAGCTAACGACTGATAGCAGGGCACAAAATGGGGGGCAGAACTTCTGAGAGAGGTTTGCTAGAAAGAAGAGAGTAAAAAAAAACAGGCGATTCACAGCAAGACACTGAGGTTAACATAGACATGAACTGAAACAAAGAGGTAGAGTTGGCCTTGTAGCAGGACACCATGCTAGGTTTTTTTTTTTGATAAGGGAGATAGAGGGTTTGTGATCTGCCCAACTAAATTGCCTAAGCTTTATTGAAATACCTCTGTGTCATTATTTGTACTGCTGGCAGGTATGAATGTCTCATATAAAGCATAACAGGTATAACTGTTTAAAAATCTACTCAAAATGGGGACTATTATATCTTTTAGTTGTTCTAGGAGGTACATTGCTTCTTTCAATAGCCACATGCTAACATGATTTATATTTAATGTTATCTATGATATACCTATTAAAAGAAGAATAATAAATGACATGGTTTCATGTTGCATTCACACTTGATTTCTGTTCATCATAGACATGTGCTATAGGGATTATGGTTTTCCACAACATTCTTGACTCTATAAAATTGCCCTTATCAAAAAACTTAGCAATATTACTACAAGTATATGAGTAACCCTAGCTTTAGTATGGACTATTTGCTGAGTATGTTTTGGACATACTTTCATCACCTATTTTCTGAATACCTTTTGCAATAACTGAGTTGTAAGAGACTAAACAAACTGCAGTTCTACTGCGTAGCTCTAATGCGGGTATGATTTAAATGGATCTTGGGTAAGGTATAGTTTCCTTATGTTCTTTCTTAGAGGGGTGCCTTGCAAACCCACATCAAATACCTAACATGAATGTACTTAGTTTGGTAACAAGATAGTAATCATAAATATATACATTTAAAGCAGTTCATTTACACTGTTCTTTTTCTTTCAAACTTCTAGGACATATTAAAATTTTCTCAAAACCATATCCAAATCAGTTTACACATGAAAATTACCTTGCGTATCTTCTAGAACTTTGACAATGGTCTTCAATATTCTGATCTTCCCAATTGTAGCCTAAGAAAGTACCAGGAAATGTATTATTTATTATTGAAAATAAGGCAAAATTTAGGTCATGATCTATGGTCAATCAAAGAACCATTTACCTCATTCTTCCTCATCGTCAAGAGAAATTATAGAAGTGCATCAATAATGAATAAGGAGTTTCCCCCATATTTTAATAAGCAAAGAAAATTCACTGCCATACCTATAGTAGTGAGGTTCCTGTAGGTCTCCAGCATCACATCTTTGTTGAGATTCCTCTGGGAAGAATCCAGCAAAGCCCACTCTTCTCGAGTAAAGTTCACATGCACATGATTGTATGTCAAAGCAGTCTAAAATAGTGACACAAGTGCACAATAGAAAGCATTAAACTGACAACACTGGAAATGAATACTTCATTTACAACATAGTCACATAACTCTGTTTTTTCCACTTATTTTCTGACACGCAAGTGCTGATATATTCACCAACTCCTTTTAGAAGGAAACTGAAAAGTGAGGTTTACCTCTCTAATTTCTTCATCCCTTAATTAGGATGTAGACTTGCAGGAGAAATGCCAATAAACAGACATGAAGAAAGCAAGAGAATAAAGTGATGATAAACAGTAATGAGCTTACATCAGAGACATGGTATAAACAAGTCCTAACTATAATAACAAAAGGTAAGCTGGGTGTATTTTCTCATGCCTTTTATTCCTGAAACACTCAAGAGACTGTCACAGGTGTATCACATAGAATTGCATGCTAGACTGGTCTAAGCAATAAGTTCCAGGACAGTCAGGGGTATATAATAAGAATCTGAAAATTCTGCAAAATTTAATCAATCAAACAAAAAAAGATAGAGATCTTTCTCAAGTTTTTACAAAGATTTATACATTCTCTCCAGTTTTGTATACATGTCTAGAAACCTGAAATGCCTCATTTTAAACTGTAACATTCATTCAATATTTCTAAAATGAAACATATGTTTGAACAATTACAAAGAGACAGATGAAAATATGAGCAATGTAAATGTTGATCACAGAGAGGCAACATAAGGGGTTGGAGCTATGGCTCAGTGGTTAGGAACACTGTGTGTTCTTTCAGAGGACCCAGGTTCAATAACTAGCACCCACATGACAGCTCATAGCTCTCTGAAACACCAATTCAATCAATCTGACACCCTTACACCAATGCATACGAAGTTAAATTAAATTATTAGAAATAAAGAAATGAATGTTAGTTCCTTTTATTATGGAGTTGGTGGTATTACTGTGATTCGTTGCTTGTTTTCTTTTTTTTTTTCGTTGTGAAGTTATCTGTATCCACTTTTCTTGAAGTCCTAGCTAGAGCAATAAGACACTTGATTCTCCAGCTGTACGACAGAGCAATAGTAATAAAAACTGCATGGTACTGACATAGAATGGTGGATCAATGGAACCAAATGGAAGATGCAGAAATAAATCTACACACCTACAGATACTTGATTTTTGATAAAGAAGCCAAAATAATACAATGGAAAGAGGACAACATCTTCAACAAATGGTGAGGGTCTAACTGGATGTCTACATGTAGAAAAATGCAAATAAATCCATATTTATCACCCTGCACAAAACTAAAGCCCAAGTGGATCAACTATTCAACATAAAAAGAGACACACTAAATTGATTAGAAGAAAAAGTGGGGAAGAGCCTAGAACTCATTGGCACAGGAGAGTACTTCCTGAACAGAGCACCAACAGCACAGGCTCTAAGATCAAGAATCAATAAATGGGCTCTTATGAAACTGAAAAGCTTCTGTAAAGCAAAGGACATGGTATTCAGAACAAAACGACAGCCTTCAGACTGGGAAAGGATCTTCATCACCTCTATATCTGACAGAGGGCTAATATCCAGAATATATAAAGAACTAAAGAGGTGGAAAAGCAACAAATCAAGTAATCCAATTAAAAATGGAGTATATAGCTAAAGAGAGAATTCTCTGTAAAGAAATATAGAATGGCATAGAAACACTTAAAGAAATGCTTAACAGCCATAGTCATAAGAAAGATGCAAATCTAAATGACCCTGAGATTTCGCCTTACACCCATCAGAACAGGTAAGATCAAAACTCAGGTGACAATACTGACAACACCTGCTGGAGAGGATGTGGAGAAAGGTAAACCTTCCTGTATTGCTGGTGGGAATGTAAACATGTACTACCACTTTGGAAATCAATCTGCACTTTCTCAGACAATTAGGAATAGCACTAACTCAAGATCCAGCTATACCACTCCTAGGCATATAACCAAAATATGCTCAAGTACACAACAAGGAAATTTGTTCAACCATGTTCATAGCAGCTTCATTTGTAATAGCCAGACCCTGGAAAAAACCCAGATGTCCCCCAATGGAAGAATGATACAGAAATTATGGCACAATTGCACAATGGAATACTACTCCGCAATTACAAGGAAATTTGAAATTTGCAGGCAAATTGTGGGATCTAGACAAGATCATCCTGAGTGAAGTATCCCAGAAGAAGAATGACACATACAGTATATGCTCACTTATAAGTGGATACTAGGCATAAAATATAAGATAAACATACTACAACCCATATAACTAAAGCTAAGCAAGAAGGAGGACCCTGTGTAAGATGATCAATTCTCACTCAGAAAGACAAATGAGATGGACATTGGAAGAAGGAGAAAACAGGAAACTGGACCAGAGCCTATCACAGAGGGCCTCTGAAAGACTCTTAACCAAATTTTGGGCAGAGTGCAGGGAATGCTATGAAAGAGGGGGGAGATAATAGAACCTGGAGAGGACACGTGCTCCACAAGGAGAGCAACAGATCCAAAATATCTGGGCATAGGGGTCTTTTCTGAGACTGGATACTCCAACCAAGGACCATTCATGGATATAACCTAGAACCTCTACCCAGATATAGCCCATGGCAGCTCAGTATCCAAGTGGGTTCCCTAATATCCAAGAGGAATTGGGACTGTCTCTGAGATGAAGTCAGTGTTGGGCTCTTTAACCACACCACCCTCAGGGGGAGCAGCCTTGCCAGGTTACAGAGGAGGACAATGCAGCCAGTCCTGATGAGACCTGATAAGCTAAGGTCAGATAGAAATCCACTTCCCTATCAGTGGACTTAGAGAGGGGAATGGGCGAAGAGGAGGGAGTGAGGGTGGGATTGGGAGAGAATGAAGGAGGGGGCTACAGCTGGGATCCAAAGTGAATAAACTGTAATTGATATAAAAAAATCAAGATTTAAATAAATAAATAAAATAGGCAACATAGGGCATAAGAGATGCCTCAGCAGTGAAGAGGTCTTGTTGGTCTTGCAAATATTTGGGCCTGATTGCCAGTACTTACATAGGTGGGGATCAGAAACCATGCTGTAGGTGGGTTATGGGTGACAAAAGTCCACAAAGAAACCTGGTAATCAAACTCCAGAGACAAGAATGAAAGATGCAAATCTAACTTTATTATCTAAATAACTGCCTTTAAATGACTGAAAGCCTAATCACACCATTCCATGCTAGCTTCAATTAACAGTAATAATCAAATAGTTTGGTACAACTGTCAGAAAATGTGAGAGTTGTGGGGTGGCAAGGTCTTTAGGAGATTTCCATAAAGAAGGGAAAAGCATCATCATCTTAGCCTTGGATCCCTCTGAGATTTCACTAGTGAGCCAGGCGTCCCTACTAGATCAATATTATGTGCACTGAGTTCCTGAAGCTTCACTCACCATTCCCTATGGGCCTCCTAAAGGCTTACCTTGATTTAGCCCTCCCATAGGAGCTCACACCTATCCATTATTCCAATTTCATGAGTTCTGGGCCATCTTCTGATTACTGTGAGGAACAGGCACACATGAGGTACTTATTCATATATATATATGTGTGTGTGTGTGTGTGTGTGTGTGTGCAAAATAGTCTTATTCATTCAAAAATTTCAGAACAAGCATAAAAAGTACTACAATCATACATTTCTAAAAGTTCAAGCAATATTAATGTCATAATGAAGATCAATACAAGAGCATATGTTTGACACGTATAATACCTACATTCCAGGCCTATCACATAATAACATGACAATGAAAGAAAAAGGCCAGGCATGTGGGACCACAACTCATCCCAACACTCTAGAGACATTTTAAAGTGGATTTATAAGTTGAGGCCTGCCTGGTCTACACACATACTTACAGTACAGACAGGACTACTAAAAGGAACTTTGATTTAAAAAACAAACAAACAAACAAACACCACAAAACAAAATAAAATAAAACAAAACAAGGCCTATATACCCTAAGGAAAAAGAAGCAGTCATTAAAAGTATCCCAAACAAAATATAAATGCTCCGATCTAGAGTGTTTTGGCACAGAATTCTAACACAATTTCAAAGAAAAGCTAGTACATATACTCCTTAAACTATTCCACAAAATACAAATAAAAGGAAAATTGCTAAAATCATTCCATCGGATCAAAGTCACCCTGATAACTGTATAGCATAAAGACACAACAGAAAAAAAGCATTTCAGACCAATCTCCTTTGTGAAAGTGATGTAAAAATATTCAATATAATATTCACAATCCAAATCTAAAAGCACAGCAATAACGCCACCCACCAAGAGAAAGTAGCCTTCATCTCAGTGATGCTGAAGAAACTGACGATGGCAGGGGTGGCTCCATTTTGTTTCTCAGACTCTGTCTTAAGTTGACTGACCTTGGAGTGACTTGACCCCCACCTTTGGGATCTAAAAAGGGCCACATAGCTCTCCACCCTGCAGATTGTCATAAATGCCACAGAATGTGTTAATGATGGGTCCTCAGTGTCAGGTATCATAAATGCCACAGAATGTGTTCATGCTGGGTCCTCGTTGTCAGGTATCATAAATGCCACAGAATGTGTTAATAGGTCCTCCACTCCACCCAGCAGGTTATCATACAAATATCTTAGATATCTGTCAGTTTGGCCAGGTGGCTTGGAACAATTTGCCTAAAGGACATTTCAATCACTGAACCCTCCCCACCCACCCAAAACTTTCCCTTCCCTGTAACTGCAAGGTTTGGAATTCACTGCTCACTATTTTTCCCTTTAAAAATTTTCCCTCCGTGAGACTCGAGGCCTCACTTTCTAACCTGCTGTATCACGGGAGATTGGTGGCCCTAGCTTACGTTTGAATAAAGATCCTCATATGATTTGCAACAGACTCAACTCCTAGTGGTCTTTTGGGGTCTCTCAAATTGGGCACAACAATGCAGGGATTGTTCAACATATGAAAATCCATCAATTTAATCCATCTTATAAACAAACCGATAGGGGAAAAACACACGATCATCTCATTAGATGGTGAAAAGGCCTTGAAGAAAATCCAGCATCCCATTCGTGTTAAAAGATTTACAGGGATCAGGGACACAGGATTTAAACCTAAACATAATAAAGGCAACACAGCAAGCCTATAGCCTGCATCTGAATAAATGGAAAGAAAACTAAAGCAATTCCACCAAATTCCTAGACAGAGCAATAAGACAATGGATCGTGATCAATGAGATAGAAATTGGAAAGGAAGAAGTCAAAGTATCACTATACGATGACGATATACTAGTATACATAAGTAAATCAATAAATTCTACAAGAGAACACCTACAGTTGACAAAAACTTTCCACAAAGCAGCTCGGAACAAAATTTACTAAAAAAATCAGTAGCCCTTCTATATACAAAAATTACATGGGCTTAGAATGAAATTAGAAAATCAAGATCCTGAACAATAGCCCCAAACAATATAAAATATTTTGGTATATCTTTAACCAAGCAAGTGAAGCCTTGCATCACTAGAACTTCAAATTCCTGAAGAAGTAAATTGAAGACGGTATCAGAAGAGAGTAAGATCTCCCAAATTCATGGATCATACAATTATTATTGTAAAAAAAAATGGCCATATAACCAAATGCAATCTACAGATTCAAAGCAATTCCTAACAAAATTCTAACAGAATTATTTATAGACTTTGAAAGAGCAACCATTAACTTCATAGGAAAAAAGAAATGCAATATAGCTAAAACAATTTTGTACTATAAAAGAACTTTTGAGGTTATCAAACTCCATAATTTCAAGCTATAATACAAAACAATTGTAATAAAAATTGCATGGTATTGGCATAGAAACTGACAGTTTGATCAATGGAATCAAATTAAAGACAGAGAAATAAACACATGTTCCTACAGAAATTTGATATTTGACGAAGAAGCCAAAAAGATACAATGGAAAGAAGCTTATGGAACAATTGGTGTTTCTCTAACTTGATATCTGCATGCAGAAGAATGCAAATGCAGCTATATTTATCACCCTGCAGAAAGTTCAAGTCCAAAAACTGTAACATAAAACACAATAGAAGAGAGAGTGGAGAATAGCCTTGATATAGAATTTGTACAGAGACACGTCTGTGAATCGTACACCAACAGCTCAGACACTAAGATTAACAATTGACAAAAGGGACACATGAAAGTGAAAAGCATCTGGAAGGCAAAAAATACTATCAATAAGACAAATGGCAGCACACAGACTGGGAGAGGACCTTCACCAGTCCTACAGCTGCTTGAAGAATAATATCCTTAAAGAAATGAACAAATTAGACACGATGGAACCAAATAACCCAATTAAACAATGGCATATAAAGCTAAACAGAGAACTCTAAGCAGAGGAAGTGCTAATGGCTGAGAAGCACTTAAAGAAATATTCATTGTCCATAATCATCAAGGAAATGCAAATCAAAGGATTCTTCATTTCAATTTTACACTTGTCAAATGGCTCAGATCATGAAACTCAAGTGACAGAACATGGTGTTGATGAATGTGGAGTAAGGAGAACACACCTCCAGTGCTGGTGAGAATGAAAACTTGAACAAACACTTAGGAAATCCATCTAGATGTTTCTCAAAAAAAATTAGAATAGACCTATGTCAACACCTATATGCCTCAATAGCTATACTACTGAGGGGAACATATTCAAAAGATGATGTACCATACCACAAGGACACTTGCTCAACTATGTTCACAGCAGATTTATTTGTAATAAAGAGAAACTGGAAACAACCTAGACATCCATCTCCTGAAGAATGGATAAAGAAAATGTGATACAGTTACACAATGGAATACCAATTAGCTATTAATAGCAAAGACTTTATGCAATCAGCAAGAGAATGGATGGAACTAGGAAAGATTTTTCTAAGTGAGATAATCCAGACCCAGAAAGACCCACATGGTACCTACTCACTTAATCATAAAGTACAGGATAATCATGGAACAATCCACAGACCCAATGAAAGGAGTAGAAAGGGAGGATGTAGGAAACTCACTCTGAAGACAAAATAAGATAAGTATCTGAATTAAATGGAGGGAAGGAATAGGGTGGAAGAGGGAATGGATAGGGTAATGGGGATGGGTATCAGGTATGGGGAGAGTAGAATGATGAGGGAACAAGGAGAGAAAATAGAAATCAGGGTGGGTGAGTTTCTGGGTCATGGGAGGCTTCTGGGAGTTTATGGGAGTGGCCCTAGATGAGAAGCCCAAGC
This sequence comes from Meriones unguiculatus, assembly GCF_030254825.1. Taxonomy (NCBI): domain Eukaryota; kingdom Metazoa; phylum Chordata; class Mammalia; order Rodentia; family Muridae; genus Meriones; species Meriones unguiculatus. Next base: position 46,171 of record NW_026843698.1, read on the forward strand.
AGCATGGGATAAGGAGCCTGAAGTTGCCAAATGAGAAATATAATATGCTCTGCAAAATCTCAAATTCAAGATGTGGGTAAAAATCAATTCAGAATAGTTTTGATATGTACAAATAACAAATTTCAGGCCCATCAGGCAATAATATATATATATAAAAAAAAAAACAACATTACAAAGACAGGCATGTGGGCCCACATATAACCCTAGCACTCCAGATCCAGATTCAGTTGGATCTCTAAGTCTAAGGCTTGCTTGATTTACATACCTACTTACAAGACACATAAGACAACAGAGAGAAACTTATTCTTCAAAAACAAAAACAATAAAATTAATAAAATAAAACAACAGTGACAATAACACCTTAGAAAATGGGAACAGTCATTAGAAGTCTGCCAAACACACACACACACACACACACACACACACACACACACACACACACACAGGCATTGGGCAAGATGATTTTAGCACAGAATCATACCCGATTTTCAAAGAAGAGTTAATACCAATACTCATCAAAATTTTTCACAAAATACAAACAGAAGGAACATTACCAAACTCATTCTGATGGCAAAGTCACCCTGATACCCAAACCACACAAGGACTCAACAAAGGACAAGAATTTCAGACCAATCTCACTTACAAACATTGACACAGATATATCCAAAAAAACACAAACCAAATACAAGAATACATCAAAGATATACGCGATGAACAGGCTTCATCTCAGGGATACAGCAATGGTCTGCATATGAAAATCCATCAATGTATTCCACCATATAAACAAATTGAAAGAATAAAATCACATGATCAGTTCATTACAGGAGAAAAAGCCTTTGACAAAATCCAACACACCTTCCTGTTAAAATACTTGGAAAGGAAGAATTCAAAGTATCACTATTCACAGAGGATTTAATAGTATACATAAGTGACCCAAGAAATTCCTCCAGAGAATTCTTACAGTTGATATACACTTCCCACAAAGTGTCTTGGAACACAATTGATTAAAAAGATTATTAGCCCTTCTGTATACAAAAGAAAAAATGGGCTGAGAATAAAATTTGGGAAACATCCTGAACAGTAGCCACCAAGAATATAAAATATTTTGTTGTAACTCTAACCAAGCAAGTGAACGACCTCTATGACTAGAATTTCAGGTCTTTAAAGAAAGAAACTGAGGAAGATATCAGAAGATGGAAAGATCTCCCAAAATCATGGAAAAGCAGAATTAACATAGTAAAACAGGATTCTTAACAAATGCAATCTACAAATTCAATCCCATTTCCTACCAACATTTCAACACAATTACTTCCAGACCTTGAAAGAGAAAACATTAACTTCATATGGAAAAATAAAACACCCTTGATAGCAGACCAATTCTATGCAATTGAAATAAAGACATACAAATAAACACACACTCCTACTGGAACTTTATTTTCAACAAACAAGCCAAACCCATACAATGGAAAAAAAACACAGTACCTTCAACAAATGGTGGTGGTATAACTAAATATCATGTAGAAAAGTGAAAATAGACCCCCTTTGTATTACCCTGAAGTCCAAGTAGATCAAAGACCTTAACATAAAACCATAGATTCTAAATTATTTAGAAGACATGGTGTAGAAAAGTCTGGAACTCACTAACACAGGAGACAATAGAAAAACAACAGCACAGGCTCTAAGATCAACAACTAATAAATGGGATCTCAAGAAACTGAAAAGCATCTGTAAGTCAAAGGACACTACCAATAGAACACAAAAGCAGGCAAAAGATTGGGAAAATATCTTCACTAACCCTACATAAGAAAGAGAACTAATATCTAAGCTATACAAAGAACTTAATAAATTAAATACCAAAAAATCAAAAAATGCAATTTAAAAATGGGGTTCAGAGCTAAACTGCGATTTCAACAGAAGAACCTTGAATGGTTGAGAGGCACTTAAAGAAATGATCAAAGTCCTTACCCATCAGAGAAGTAGAAATCAAAATGACTCTAAGATTCCATCATACACAACTTAGATCAAAAACTCAAGTGGCAACACATGCTGGTGAGGATGTGGAAGAAAGGGAACCAATAATAGAGGCAACCAGAGACCCAGTTTACACCAGAGACCCAGCTAATGAAATTGTAAATATTCTTTTCCTGTGCTTATAGAAAAGAGCCTACACATGCCTGTTATCTGAGAGGATCAACCCAGCAGCCAAAGGAGACAGATGCTGGAACTTGAAAGTAAGCATGGGGTGGATTTCCAAGGGTCTTATGAAAATACTGGGGAAAAGATGGAAGAAACTGTTCGGGACAGGATGTCACAAGAAGACCAACAAAGACAAGTAACCCAGACCCAAGGGAAACTTACAGAAAATGAGATATCAACTAAGGAGCAAACATTGTCTGGACCTAGGCCTCTTGAACTCATATGCACTATGGGTGCCTTGGTCCATGTGGGTTGAGTGGCAACTGGAGGGGGATATTTTCTAATATTAACTGTATTGCCTGCATTTAGGTCACCTCCCTCTGTTGGGGCTGCCTTGCCTGGCCTCTGTGGATGAGGATATGCTCAGTCCTGATGTGACTTGATGTATTTTGGAGGGATGAAACAAGAAAGGAGGACTCCCCTTTTCTGGGAGGAGAGAGAGAAGGTAAAGAGAAGGGTGATGGTGGACTAAGAACAGAGGAAGGAGGTATCACCCTGGGGATGTAAAGTCAAAATATAAAATATTTATTTAATTTAATACACTCAGAGGGAGGGACAGAACGATTGGGAGGGACCATGGGAGGAGGTTGCAACCGGGATACAAACTGAATAAGCTGTAATCAAGTAAAAGAAAAAAGAAAAAATTAATACACTCTCCAAAAAATCCAGAGACAAACTGGCAACATGGCCTTGACCAGCATATAAGAATGGTCAAAATAAACATCCAAAAGTGTCATCAAGTTTTCACATATTTGTCATGGCCTAAGAACACATAGTCACATTACACACATATAACATGCTTTTATGAAATAAATCTCATTGTTTTACATTGTTTAGCACCTGTAGATATTTCTCCTACAAGGCAGAACTTGAGCATGATTTGCCATATAGTAACAAATGAGAATATGAAGAAACATGTAACTTCAAATAATACATACATACATACATACATACATACAAATATTCTTTTAAGCATTTTAATACTAACAATAATAAAATATTTTGACAAAACAGAACACAATGGGTGTACATCTTCCATCCTTGGACTTGTACTCAAAAGGCTGACACGAGATTCAAGATTTCAAGTGAAGCCTTGACTAATTACTAACCTCCAAGCCATGTTTGAAAACAAACATCTCCATCTAAGGAATCAGTCCACAATTATTAATTCTTCCTTTCTTAATTTCTTTAGAACATGAGCAGAATAAGAAAGATCTAGGGACAAATTACCACACAAATGAACTCTAGCTTAATTTTCCATGGACTCTATTTTCCACTGAAATCCTATGCCTTCCACTTCCTCTATATGCACTATACTCAATATTATGACCTTCCAGGTCCTACAGGAAGAGCCAATTAAGGTCTGGATGTTTGCCATCTCAAGACCTGATATTTTCCACATTCCTCAAAACAGACGACATTCTCAGGTCATTCCAGGAGCAAAGTCACTTTTGACATACCTTTTTTTTCTCCTAACTTGCTACTGTACTGCTATAATTGAATCCCCTAACCATAAACATCTCTGGTCATCAATGGGATAACTTGTTTGGTCCTGTCAGATCACAGTCCATCTTTTTTGGAGGCCAAAGACAGAAACTCAAGTTTCAAGAAAAGTAAGGAAAAAAAAAACATGCCAAATATTGTTTCCTGCCTTGCTCTTTTATTTCTTTATAGTCTCATGCTCAGCTATCTTTCTTATCCAGCCCAAGGCCACTTGCTTAAGGATATCACCACCATCAATGGAAGAGCCTTGTATAGAAATCATCAGTCAACAGAATATCTCACTTACATAGAAACCAGTCATTTTTCTCATTATCTTATTTCTTTTTTCACTTTATATCTTGCTTGAAGCTCCATACTTCCTCTTCTCCTGGTGTCACCATCCCATCCTCTTCCCCCACTCCTCCTCCCTTTCTTCTCTGGAAAGGGAAGTCTCCACATACCAATTCTCCTCAGCACATCAAGTTGCATACAAACTAAATGCATTTTCTTCCACTAAGGCCAGAGAAGGCAGCCCAGCTAGTGCAAATTGATTCATAAACAGGCAACTGTGTCCGTGTCACAGCCAACACCAATTTCAAATGCTAGGTGACCAACATGCAAAGCTGCCCATCAGCTAGATATGTGTAGGGTGCATAGGTCCAGTCCAGTCATTTTTTTGAATGGTAGCAACCAGCAATTTTATGATGCCATGCTGCCAACTGAATTTACCATGTGAAAAGAACCCTCAGAATTCTCAGTAGGATTAAGAAGACATGTTACACACAGACAAGATATGATATCTAAACTGACTGTATAGCAAAAACAATGAAGATTGTGTAAAAATATTCGTGAAAGAATAAAGCGAAAATACCAAGAACATAAGCCAAATAATCTAGTCACATGTCCAGGAAACCCAACCAAGAAAAAATGTGAAGCAGACCCATGTTACCTATGATTGTATACATAGAGAAATTAAATAAACACAAATGTCACAACTCCCATGAAAATAACTCAGTGTTCAAATTACCTGTTCAATTACCCTCCAGGTAACACTGACCTTTTGTTTTTTTTCAAACATAGTCCACATACTCTAGACCTCTCTCTGTAAATGGAGGTCACCAGAAAGGTAGACTATGTTGCCGCAGCCCCTCATGGACCCCTAGTGATTGCAAGCAAACCCAGTCCCCCTGATGTCCATAAACAAAACAATGTTAAATAATAATTTTATGTCTGTTTCCTGCCACACCTATTACAGCACAAGATGTGAAATCTGACATAACACCATGTATACTTGAGACACATATGTTATTTACAACGTCCATGAAAATAACTCCAAATGAATTGTATACCTAAACATTAAATGCCAAGGTCAGAACTTGGAAAAAGATACCAGAAACTTGGCCTCTCTGAGTTTGTATCCTACCAAGGACATTTCTACATTCAAGCCCCTGCTGCAAATACTTTGTAAACATGAAGCTCCATAGTGCATAAGGAGGCAGCCTCCAGAGCCCCAGTCTTCTCCAAGCAGTTCATCATTTTGTTCTTCCATTTTTACTAGCAAGATTAAACTAACTTCACATTCCCAAGCTTGCAGCACCATCTTCCACCCAACCCCTTGAAACAGTTTCCTAACTATCAGTTAACTGGTAAAACTTGCTGTTACCTTAACTGAAGTGCCTAAATTGTAAACATATACCACTTAGAAAGTCTTTTTTTAATACCAGGTTTCATTGTGTAGGCCTGTCTGTGCTGGACTCACTTTGTCAAGCAAGCCAACAGTGAACTCACAGAGAACAGCCTGTGTCTGCCTTTCATGTGCCTGGATTAAAAGTTTGTGCAAGCATGGATGGCAAGACCTTAGACTTCAAAGATTTGTTTAAGGGAGTGTTTCTTATATAACTAAATTTTGGTAAGATTTTTTAGTGGGTGGATGAGGGGACCTCTGATTATTATTATCTGTGTGTCTGTGTGTGCACACAGACATTAAATCAGAAATTGCTGCTATCCTCACAGATCTTAGATCAGAGCTTTTATTCTCATGCTTAAGAAATTTTATTGTATTTTTTACAAAAACATCTTCCCAGGCAGTGAGTTCTCTGCTGAGTATCACTTGATTTCTGAGGGTAAGAAATCATATGAAAGAAGGGAGACTTAGTATCATCTGGAGAGGACAGGAGCCCCATAAGGTCCAAATATATCTGGGCATAGAGGCCTTTTATGAGACTGTATCTCCAACCAAGGACCATTCCTGGATATAATCTAGAACACCAGCTCAGATAGAGTCCATGGTAGCTTAGTATTCAAGTGGGTACCCTAGTAAGAGGAACAGGGACTATTTCTGGCATGAACTCAATGACTGGCTCTTTGAACTACCCCCTAAGAGAGGAGCAGCCTTGCTAGGCCACAAAGGTGGACATTGCAGCCAGTCCTGAAGATACCTGATAAGCTAAGGTCAGATGAAGGGGAAGAGGACCTCCCCTATCAGTGGACTTGGAAAGGGGCATGGAGGAGATGAGGAAGTGAGGGTGGCATTGGGAGAGAATGAGGGAGCAGGCTACAGCTGGGATACAAAGTTTATAAACTGTAACTAACATCAAAAAATAAAAATAAATAAAATAAAAAACAAAGACCAGATCAACAAAGAATTCTCAACAGGAGAATCTCAAATGGCTAAAAAACACTTTTCAGCATCCTTAGTCTTGAATGCAAATGCAAATGAAGGAGATGCAAATGGAAACTACTTTGAGCTTCAATTTTACACATGTCAGAATAGTGAAGTTTAACAGAACAACTGACAGCTCACTCATACTGAAGGTGTTGGGGAGGGGAACACTCCTCCATTGCTGGTTGGAGGGCAATCAAATACAGCCAATATTGCATTTTCTCAGAAAACTGGGTTGTTGTCCCAGGAGGTGATATGGAGATGCCTAAAAGCCCAGGCTGATGTTAGGACAGAGCATTGCTCTCTGAAAAATAACAGCAGGGCACACTCTGGAAGAAAGCTTACACACAGTGCACTAAAGTTGTAGAGGTGGACCAGGTGCAGGCTGAAAGATTTCACTCCTATGTTCTAGTCTCTTTGGGGTGATACAGTACTGTATAGGCTCCCAAAAAAGAAACCTGGATGTGAACCCAGAATAAAAACCCCTCCACCTAAAATCTGTACTGCTTGCAAGATGTAAAGGGTGCGTGGTGGCACCAAACTTGTTTGCATGGTGAGTTAGTGTTTGGTTTAAGTTGCAGCCCAAGCCAAGAGATGGAACCCACAGGTGTAGCTTTGAATCTCTCACCTTCACTTGATTCTCTCTTTCCCCTACTGGGTTCCTTGTCCATCCTCAGTATGAGGTCTGTTTGTCTTGTCTTTTTGTATCTTGTTTGGTCTTGTTTGACAGTCCTATCTTGAAGGACTGTTTTTTTTTTTTTTCTGAAAAGGATACAGAGGAGGGAGGAGTGGATCTGGGGGAGAATGGAGATAGGCTGGACATGGGAGAAGTGGAGGGAGAGGGAACTGTGGTCAGAATATATTGTATGAGGGAAGAATCCTTTTCAATTAAAAAAAATATTAATTCAATTTTCCTAACTAAAAATGGAAAGAAGGAAAGCAATGAAAGAGAAGTGAAATAAGTGAAGACATAGAAAACACAATCATGATGTACAATTATCATTCTGTATGCGTAGAGAATAAGCAACACTCAGGAGTCTGACAAGTTATATTCTTTGGTCCCATCTAGATTTGTGAAATTAATTTTGCTCTCACCAATGTGAAATATATAATCTGCAGAAAAAATATTTTCTGCTGTTACGTGGAATTACAGGAGTCCCTGCTCACTTAATTCCAAAAGAGTATTCTTTCTTCTCTACAATAAAAACTAAAGTTTGAATAACTATTCACAATAATAGAAATAAATATGTAATGTTATACACTGTTTATACTTAACTATATAATACATGAAGTATATGCAAACTGATATTTTAAAATGTTAAGTTTTTAAATATGTTTTTCCAATGAAAATAAAAGTGTTACCATCTAAGGCATGTTAGTTGGTCAGAACAAAACTAAGGAATGTGTCCCTTGTCTAAGACTATTATATTTTTATTCAGCTATAATTTATTGTCATTATTTAAATACAAACAAAACTAGTCTGTCTATTTCTTAACTCATTTCACTTTTTCATGCAGTATGACTTATTGGCAGAAAGCTCTCATACCATCCAAATAAACAAACTTTCTAAATTTTATTGTACACTATAAAATCACATTTGCTTATTATTTTTATAACAACTCTTGCTCTAAAAAGCCTGATATTTGATATTTGATTCTCCACATTATAAAAATTCCATATATTACAAAAATTCTTTGAAGGTGATTGTTTCAGCTAGGTTCTGTGTTGTTTCTGCCCTTCATTTTCTATTGCAAACTTTAAGGTAGACAAGATAACTAAAGCTCTCCGACCCAATGGACAAACGGAAATGCAGCAAGATTGAAATCAGAGAGAAAGAGGTTCATTGATTTGACATTGCTTATGCTGTAATTATACGGTGTTTCAAGACCAATAATACATCACTGACTGTAAGAGTATTTTATGTGAGTAATCCTTTAACCATTGCTTTTGTCTTCATTCATTTACCATACTGTCCTCCTGAGGTACCTGGTGTGACCTCAACAAATGAGGAATTAGGTTATTTTAAAAGTTATGCCACCAGGAATATAAATGCCATAAACATGAGAATTCAGATACTTCTTTAAAACTAATCTAAAGTACATGAAAATCTACTGTTGGGATCCATAGCAATTCTGTCATTTTATGAGAACTCCATGCAATGTAGGAACACATAAACATGGATACAATGAGAATGTGTGAAAACGTGGTTTATTGTGTTGTTTTTGGTAATGAGGGGGTGTGAGCATAGGTAATATCTGCAAAAGCATCAGATTACATACGTTAAATACTTGCAGTTTTACATTGACTATAAAACTACTTGATGTTACCTAATTTTAGTTCGTATCCACAGAAAATCCCAAATTCTGCTATCAAGAGTTGATTTTGTATGTTACTACAAGATCCCATATCACATTCAAATTTATTGTTCAATTTTGGACCATGTGTTATTTTCACTTTTTGTCTTCTCAAATTATACTTGGTGAGATAGCTTTTGTGACCATAATAATGTATTTTGTGTCATTAAACTCTATACTGGTCTTTCTATGGATTGCAAATAATTTCATATCACTTTCAATTTTATATACTAACTGTAGTTTGCTAAACAAATGATTATGTAGGATAGTATCACTTAACCTTTTTTACTAGAGTAAATAACATTAATGGAATGATGTATTTAAAAATACAAAGGTGTTGGCTATTTTCTCTTTCAACATGATTTCAACAGAATCTAAAAAAATTTCCATGAATTTCTAAGAGGAAGGCTGATTCCAAAGCTATATCCCATAAAAAATGACAAAGAATTCTGAATAGGATTATGAAGTAAGAGTACACACATGAGCAGCTGTGACCTCAGAATTTTTCTCATAGCTACAACTATCAAGAATGTGTACAACAGTTGTGACATAATTAGGAGACAAAGAGAAAAAGCCAAAATCATAAGCCTAAAATTATATTCAAATTTTCCTCAAAAGATCCAAGGAAACTGCCAGGAAAAAATGTGACTTGACCAAGGTTATTTTTGGTTATATGTGTATAGAAATTAAATAAGCACAGACTTCAAAACTCTTACAAAACCAACTCAAAGTAAAGTATATTTCTGACCCACCAGCTACTGTAGATTACTCTTCCAAAAGGAGAGACCACATGCTCTATTCTCTGAAGCTCTCTTTGGAAAAGAGTGATCCAAAAAGTGGGCTTTGATTCTACACTCACTTATGCCTTCTTGTGGTTTCAGGCACATCCAGCCCCACTGAAAGCCATACACAAACAAATGTGATGAGTGTTTTCATGTTTGCTTACTCCCACATAGATTGAGCCACAAGATATGGAATCTGCCTTATCCACCTACCCGACAGCAAGCACACCTGAAAAACCTCTGCATCTCAGAAATTTCTTTTGTGTCCTGAAATTAAATTTTCCTAAATCATACCACTGTGGTTAACAGTAGCGAAAAGATAAAAAGATTCCAAACAAAAATTGCTAAAGAATGCACATCACCCTCTTTCTACCAGCTTGAAAACTATTTATAAAATTTGCAACACAAAACTGAATGTAGAATGCAAGGTTCAGAAGTTCTAGAGAGCAGACCATCAGTTTTCCAATCTCTCTTCCCACCACACAACAAAAGCAATGTGTGTGTCTGCACACTGGACAGTGATATTTTAAGCATCACAACTTTAAACTGCTATGGCTGCAGAGGAATTCTGCACGGGGGATCAAATCAAGTGACTCAGACAGCTGAGGTCTTCCAGCTGGGCCCTTCCACCTTAGGAGCACACAGCACCCTACTCTAAGAAATCTGTATTTTAGTACAACTTTCCATCTCCAAAACACAAGGAGACAGTTCTTCCAAATCACAGGGCCTTTGTGTGCACATTCCAACACACAATCAATGTTCAGTGCCGCTATGTCTACCTCACAGCTGAGAAATTCCAAATCCAAACAAGTCAAAGTCAAACAGTAGCGAAAATTAAAGCAAAAAGTGACCATGAATTTAAAAGTAAGGAGCAGTAAATGGGAAATGAATGAAAAAACAAGAAATAAAAAGGAAAGGACATGGATGATTCCAGGTATGGCAGGGTAGAAATTTTCTTATAGATAAAAGGGACATAATAGACAGATGAAGGGATATTTGGGATAGTCCAGAGGGGACATGACTGTGAGCCTTATGAGGAAAGGCAGGAAGGGAGAGGGGAAAGCCAGACTAAGAGGCCAGGATAGTAAATGATAGATGAAAAAGACCAGGTAACCAAAATGATTGGATTACATAAGGAAGATCATCAAGGGGAGCTCAAGCCCTGGGCTAGAAGGCTGGGTATGCCAACCATTACCCTATGACAGGTAGAAACAGAGGGGTGCTGGGAGAACTGTCAGCTGGGTCTGCTTTGATTTGTTAAATAGGTACCTCAGCTATTTGTCCCAGCATTTGAGACTTAACAGTAGGAAAGAATAAGGAGGTTGAAATGATTTAACTATGATCTCAAAAATTGTTGTAAAAAGTTGAAACAGGCTTCATGCTCCAATAGTTTTCTGGGATTAAACATGGGTAGCAGAGCACACCAAGAATTATGCACTCCTTTTCCCTTGGGGTGCGCTATTGTTAGAATAATAATATTCCTGTTAGGCTCAGCCACACCAGTTTGTCCAGGTCTTCCGTGTTTGCTGGGCCAGTGTAACTATATTTGGTTTCTAGAAATAAGTTTAGTTCCTCTTCCAGAATCTTGATTGCCTTGGTCTGTGAACTCCAAGTATTGCCAGTTTGGACTTTTCCTAACCATCAAAAATTGAATAACTGACATTTCTGTCCAAGCAGGAAAGTTCTATCCTTCTTCGGCATCCCTTTCTGTGCTATGATGACACCAGCTTCAAAGTTGGTCAGTGAACTCAATTCATACACAGGTCCCTCTTTATTTGTAATTGCCCACCCTGTTTGAATAACCTCATTCACTGGTCCAAGCTTAATGTCCAGCCTGAAATGAGTTGCAAGACACTGGGACACAGAGGCAGGATAGATGTTGAAGCAAGTCTTAACCACACAGCATGAAGAAAGGCTGAGTTTTGGGAGACAATGCTCTAAACAGAAACTAATGAGAAATCCATTTTTAAATAGGAATGGAATTCTTTTTTAAAAATTATTTAATTTTATTTTCTGTGCATTGGTGTGAAGGGGTCAGATCCCTTGGAATTGGCATTACAGACAGTCGTGAGCTGCCACGTGGGTGCTAGGAATTGAATCTGGGTCCTTTAGCAGAGGAGACAGTGTTCTTAACTACTGGACTGTCTCTCCATTCCCAGGAATGAAATTTTTAATGACTGGGAAATGTTGGAGAAGAGAAACAAATAAGAGATTAGAGCAGTGATGCATAAAGAAAAATAAAACTTAGTAAGCAATACCAACAACTGACTTTTTTAGAAAGTTAAATATAATTGAAAAACTGTAGGTGTCCTGGCTTTGAACAAAAGTAGACCCTTCTCTGCTAGAGTAATGGCATTAATAAGATACTCTTTGACCTTGATTCTACCTGCACTGTTAGCTGCTGATATTGGTAACCTGACATACAAAGCTACTGCCAATAGATGAGTCTCAAATTTCTGAGCAGACATAGCGCTCTTTAGAAAGACTGCACATAAATGTATAGGATAGACTTTATTTGGAAATTCAATATTCACTGGCTCCATCTAACCTACCCAAGTTGTAACCCACCAATCTGGTCTGTGTTCACTCACACGCAAATTTAATACATGCTAGAAATTGAAAAAAATCACTAACTCTGTGGGGATCATATCCTTCTTCATAGGGTGACCCCTGCAGCTGACTGCCTTAAACTTTAGTCTTTGGTCTAGCTATTGCCTATCCTGTTTCACCAAGCAATTGTACATAATAAATTGTTCTTCCTGTTCTGAACAGAAGGCAGAAACCATGCTCCACATGCAATTCCTTTAACTGTAAGTACAATGGACAGTTTATTACTAACTCAAATTATAAAGATCTTTTTTGGTACAGCCCTTTAACTAAAGAATTTAGAAAGTTTAATCAAGAGAAAAGAAAGCCATTGACCTAGGAATAAACAGACTGGGATAAAGGTGACCTCAGTCTGAATAGCTTGTTTTGGGAACATTTATCTACCAGGCTGAGGTTGCAACTGTTCTAGAACTAATATCCCCTCCCAAGGAGAAATCACTGCAAACACTATTAAAAGATTAATTAAGACAGCATACATTTAATGACAGCATACATTCAGCTCTGGCCAATGCTCAAAAGGAGCCAGCTGAGGACGGAATTTTGCATTACACAGATCTTGTAACCCTTAAGTCATTTTTAGGTTCAGGCCCCAGGTTATGTTTTCAGCAATTTAAATGTGGACTGGAGACTTTTAAGTCTAGCCACTTAGAAAGATTTACACAGCAAAAATATTGCCAGAAATACACCAGTGGCTTCAAACAGCAGGCCACTCTTCAGTGACAGGGTCCTGAAGTGAATGTGGCAGAAGAGAAGACAGGAAAAGGCAACATTGGAAAAAAATAAAAGCTGAGGTTGGGAGGTCTTGTACAAGTTACGTGTTAAACAAGTAAGCATTTGTCCTTCAGTTCATTCATTTAATCACTTAACAGCCAGATGGAAACCTCCACCTTCCTTTCCTCCCTGTCTCACCCCTACATCCCACTCCTCCCTGCCTCTATCCTCGTAGAAGCAGAGCCCCTTCCCCATTTAAGTACCAATATACCCTGATGCATTAGGTCTAAATGGGACCTATTGTACCCTTTCCCACTGAAGCTAGGCAAGGCATTCTTGGTGGAGGACAGTGATCCACACATAGTCACAGAGTCAGAAACAGCCAGAAACTCTCATTGTTAGGGGAGCTACATGAAGACCAAGCTGCACATCTCCTACAACTGTGGAGGGGTTCTATGTCCAGCCCACTCTTACTACTTAGTTGGTAGTTAAGTCTCTGTGAGCCTCATGGGCCAAGTTAGCTTCTCAAGGATAGCATTTGGTATAGCACTTTCAGGGAAAATGGAAGGAAATGGTTAACTTCTATGATGTCAGTAAAAAAATATCCAAGTTTGGCATCCTGCCACAAGGATGATTCTGCACAAGAACCCCTGCTGCAAACTCTCTGCGCGGATGCGGCCCCCACACTGAAGTGATTCAGATGCCCCTGCTGGCTCAGCGCCCAGGACCACAAGGTCTCTCCCCAGTGGCCGTCATAGACCAGCCAGTCTTGGAAGAGACCCCACACACCAGCTCCCGCCGGTCAGCCGCCTTCTCCTCCCGTCACTCACCATGTTGAGACTTCGGAGCTTGCCTCAGTTCCCCTTGCAGCACCCAAGCAGTGGCGGTGGCGCTCAGAGCTCTTCACCTGGAACCACGGGAGCCTGCTCAGCATCAGGAGCTGAACCCACACAAAGGCACCCGGAAGGACATGCCTCCTATCTTGACTGGCAAGTCCGGTCGGAAGCCCTGATTGGCCAGAGAGTCTTGAGTGACGGGAGCCCCTTCCTTAGGGTTAGAGTGTGCGGAAGGGACACAGCCCTTTAGTACCTGACCCTGGCTTCCAGGCCAGGACCGCGCCTTCCTCAGATTTGCAGAGATACGCATTTCAGCAACAGTAATGCCTGTCCTCCCATAACATACATCTTACTGCACACCCAGCCTCGGGACCACCCAGGCCTTTCACCCTGGCCACTTGAACACTTGTTGCTCTCCTCTGTGGGAGGGGATCCTAGGTTCCCCAACTCTTTCTCAAGGCATGCTTGAGCTCCCCCACAGCACTCAGTAAGTAGTTCTCTTTCTTCCTCCTGGTGGATCAGGCTTCCATAGCCCATTATTCAACTGCGGTAGAGTTACCCATCTGTCCCACAAATGGAAGGGGTCCTAGAATATTTACAATCAAGGAGAATTTTTTTAATTATTCATACATTTTATAATTAAAGAACAAAATACAAATTAAGCTGACTTCTCTATTAAATTAGCATGGTGTTTAAATGCTTTAGCAGTCATATACATATAATAAAATATAAAATGTAGGAATCACCTACTCCAAGAAGCCCTTTCCTGTGAGATGATTAACATGTCTAGAGAACATATTCAGTACAATCAAACAATGCCGACAAAATGATTGCAGGATCCTTAAGTTAGGCTAAATCATATTTATCTTCGGTGGAATGTCGAGTTTATAGTGATTTACAAGTACTACAGAGGAGTTTATTAGATTTCATAAATGACTCTCACAGGAGTTATATAGTCTTCTCAGAGAACAATATGCATGTGTTTTGTAATAAATGCAAAATGCACTCTTCGCAAAAAGTGTAAAAGCTGCTAACAGAATTTTGGTTGGGATTGAGTTCCTTATACATTTCATTTCTGAATATTAATGAATTTTTAAAATTTTATTTTTTATAATAATCAAAGTTTATTCACTCTATCCCAGCTATAGCCCCCTCCTTCAATCTCTCCCAATCTCACCCTTGCTCCCTCATTAAATCCATGCCCCACTCCATCTTTTCTGAGACTGATTCTCCAACCAAGGACCATGCATGGAGATAACTTAGAACTCCTGTTCAGATGTAGCCCATGGCAGCTCAGTATCCATGTGGAAACTCTAGTAAGGGGAACAGGGACTGTCTCTGACATGAACTCAGTGGCTGGCTCTTTGATCACCTCCTCCTGAGGGGGAGGGAGCAACCTGACTAGACCACAGATGAAGACAATGCAGCCAATCCTGATGAGACCTGATAGGCTAGGGCCAGATGAAAGGGGAGGAGGACCTCCCCTATCAGGGAAATTTCAAGAAACAATATTTTGTTTTGTGGCTTCATGCTGGGCTCAGATAACTGTACCTAAGTTTCATCTGTGAAAAAATGTGCACACCCAAGGACCAATGAGAGAGTTTGTGTGTGTGTGTGTGTGTGTGTGTGTTTGTGTGTGCATGCACAAGCAGATCTTGGGGAAGTTTTCCCTGCAGATAAAAATAATGCATGGAAAAAGCCAGACACTTTTCTTTATTTGGTGAGGGTGCTTTAATGGGGAACTGTGAGAAACCAGAGCTTAAGGGCTGAAGAGCTGAATGGCCTCATCTGATTGAAAAACTCATGGGTGGGTGCTGGAGAGATGGCTCAGTGGTGAAGAGCATTGGCTGTCCTTCCGGATGGTCCTGAGTTCAATTCCCAGCAGCCCACATGGTGTCCCACAACTGTCTACAATGGGATCTGGTGCTCTCTTGTGTCATACAGGCATATATTCAGACAGAGTGCTCATATGTATAAATAAATAAATATTTTTTAAAATAAAAACTCATGGGTTTCTTTTTAAGGCTTAAAGCTTAAAACATATGCTCTGTTTGGTGCAGATCCAAAGAATTTGAAGGGAGCCAGTATGCTGGTGAACCACTTAAAAGACAGGCCTATCCACAGCCAGGCCAGAGTCACCTTGGCTCCCAAAGTACAAACCTTCCAGAAGTCCTTACCAGGGGCTGTTCTGAAAACACAGTCCCCACTTAAACTGAACAAGATTAAATTGAACTTTGGAGGGGAAGTCGAGGCCTGTAATTTGAAAAAAAGTTCTCACTTCAATGTCTCCAAAAGGGAACAATGCATATTCTGGCCGTGGAGGAGGTCCTTAATGAGACGGTTTCCCTTGGAAATGGACATCTGTTTGGGGAAGGTTCAGGAACTGACTTTATGGGAAGGATATGGGCCCTGCATACCAGTCTGATTTTTGCAGGAAGGATATTAAGTCACTAGGTGAACTCTTGGTTGTGCAAGGACTCGCTTGAATGGAAACAAAAATGTTTCCCAGTAGCCCGATTTAACAATGCATCCAGCCAGTAAAAATACACAAGAGCCAGTTTTCGGCAGCATGTAGACATACCTGAGATGTCTACCCCAGTCCTTAAAAGACACATTGATTTAAGTCCTTTTGGGCTAACGGTGGTTTTGGTTGAGTTGCCCCTGGAAGTTGGTCCTACTTCCAGGTTGAAGTTGTGTCCAGTGTCTCTGTCTATTTTGGCTTTTGCATAACTAGAACCTGGGTGGGGGACTCCTCCTTTTGTTCAGGGTAACAGGCCTGATTAGAGTCACCTACTTGGATTTGAGACTTTTTTTTCAGGGAGAAAAATATGTATCTATTTGCATTTTTCTACATGCAGAGATACAGTTAGACCAGCATGGTTTGTTGAAGATGCTGTCTTTTTTCCATTGTACGGTTCTGGCTTCCTTGTCAAAAATCAATTGACCAAAGGTATGTGTGTTTATTTCTGGGTCTTTGAATCAATTCCATTGATCAACCAACCAGTCTATCTCTATGCCAGTACCATGCAGTTTTTATTACTATTGCTATGTGTTGTAGCTTGAAGTCGGGGATGAAGATAACTCCAGAAGTTCTTTTATTTTGTAGGACTGTTTAAGCTGTTCTGGGTTTTTTTTTTTTTTTTATTCTTCCATATGAAGTTTAGAATTGTTCTTTCAAGGTCTGAAAAGAACTGAGTTGGTATTTTGATGTGATTGAATTGAATCTGTAGATTGCCTTTGGTTAGATGGCCATTTTCACTATGGTAATCCTATGGATCCAGGAAATTGGGAGATCTTTCCATTTTCTGACATCTTCTTCATTTTCTTTCTTCAAATCATTGAAGTTGTTTTCATGCAGGTCTTTCACTTATTTGGTTAGAGTCACACCAAGATACATTATAGCATTTATGGATATTATGAATGGTGTAGTTTCCTTAATTTCTTTCTCAGCACATATGTCCCTTATGTACAGGAGAGCTACAGATATTTTAAAATATTAATCCTGTATCAAGCTACTTTGCTGAAGCTGTTTATCAGCTGTAGGAGTTCTCTGGTGGAATGTTTGGGTTGCTTACATACATAACCACCTCATCTGCAAATAGAAATATTTTGACTTCTTCCTTACTGATTTGTGTGCCCTTGATATACCTTAGTTGTCTTATTGCTCTAGCTAGAACTTAAAGTACTACATTGAAGAGGAACAGAGAGAGTGGGCATTCTTCTCCTGTCCCTGATTTTAGTGGAATTGCTTTGAATTTTTCTACATTTATTTATTTTCTACAATATTTCTACATTTATTTATTTTGATGTTCGCAATCAGTTTGCTCTATATAGCCTTTATTATGTTTAAATATAGACCTTGTATCTTTGATCTCTCTAAGACTTTCGTCATGATAGGATGTTGGATTTGGTCAAACATATTTTCTCCACCTAATGAGATGACCATGTGATTTTTTTTCTTTAATTTTTTTTAATATGGTGGATTACATTGATGACGTTTTGTATGTTGAACCATCCCTGCATCCACAGGATGATGTATATGATGTGTTCTTAGATTCAGTTTGCATTTTTTTGAGTTTTTTGCATGGAAGTTCATGCATGAAATTGGTGTGGAATTATCTTTCTTTGTTGGGTCTTTATGTAGTTTAGGTGTCAGCGTGACTGTGGCTTCATAGAATGAATTTGGCAATGTTCCTTCTGTTTCTATTTTGTGGAATAATTTGAAGAGTATCTGTATTAGTTCTTTTTTTGAATGTCTGATAGAATTCTGCACTAAAATCACCTGGATGTGGGCCTGTTTTTTGGTTGGGAGATTTTTGATGATTCCTTCTATTTTCTTAGTGGTTATTGGACTGTTTAAACTTATTCCTGATCTTTATTTATCTTTGATAGGTGAAATCTATCCAGAAAATCATTTGTTTACTTTAGATTTTTGAATTTTGTGGAATACAGGCTTTTGAAGTAAGTCCGAATGATTTTTATGGATTTCCTCATTGTCTGTAGTTATATCCCCATTTTTGTTTCTGATGTTGTTTATCTGGATATTCTCCCTCTGCCTCTCATTTAGTTTGGCTAAGGGTTTATTTATCTTGTTGATATTTTCAAAGAACCAGCTTTTGGTTTTATTGATTCTTTGTATCAGTTTCTTTGTTTCCAATGTATAGATTCCAGCCCCAAGTTTGAATATTTCCTGTCACCTGCTCCATGTAGGTGTGTTTGCTTCCTTCTGTTAGGAGCTTTCAAGTGTGCTGATAAATTACTAGTATGGGATCTCTCCAATTTCTTTATGAAGGCACTTCATTTATCAAAATGCTCTGAGCTTTTCTCTTAGCACTGCTTTCATTGTGTCATAAATTTGCATATGTTTTGCCTTCATTTTCATTGAAAACTAGAATGTTTTTTATTTCTTCCTTTGTTTCTTCCATGACCAAGTGGTGTTTCTCTTGTTGAAGTCTAGCTTTAATCCATGGATGTCTGATAAGATTCATGGAGTTATTTCAGTCTTCTTATATCTTCTGAGGCTTGCTTTGTGACTGATAATATGGTCAAATTTGGGGAAGGTTTCATGAGCCTCTGAGAAATGTTCTATATATATCGCTTAGGCCCATTTGATTCACCATGCCTGTTAGTTTCTTTCTTTTCCCATTTACATTCTGTATTGATCTCTCTTTTGGAGAAAGTCAGTGCTGAATTCTCCGACTATTAATGTGTGAGATTCAATGTGTGAATTTAGCTTTAGTAATAATTTTTTATGAATGAGGCTGCCCTTGCATTTGCATCAGAGATGTTCATTATTGAATGGTTGTTGTGGTGAGTTTTTCCTTCAGTGTGTATGAAGTGTTCTTACCTATCTCTTTTGATTAATTTTGATTGAAAACTTATTTTTAAGACATGAAAATGGCTACTTCATCTTGGTTTTTTTTGGTTTCTTGCTTTCAAAACCTTTTCCAGCCCTGAGGTAAGGGCTATCTTTATTTATCATTATTTTTTAGTGTAATCACCCACACCTAAGAACAGTCTCTCTCTAGTATCCCTAATGACCTATCAAGGCACACACTCAGAAGAATTCTCTACAAGACAATACACAGCCAACACCCTTTCCTAAGATCCAGAGAGAGAGAAACAGAAGTGAAGAAATTAAACACCATAAACCTAAAATAGACAAGTCCAGATAGCCACAGCTAGAATCACAATCATCCCAAACCCAGATAACTAGACACCAGAGCGAAATCAAAATCATTAACACCTAAGACACCAAATCACCACAAACCTATTAGAGGAGACCTTGAGAAATTCAATATAGCCACAGAACAAAACAATGATTTCAAAACATAGATAAATCAAGGATATAGCACAGGATATATATAAACCTCAATAATTTCTGTGAAAACAAAAAGTGAAATAAAACACTGAAGATGGTTGAAGACATTTTATTACAAAAGGAATCGATAAAATGAAAAACTGAGATATATCTAGAAATAAAAAACTGCTGAAGAAGTCTAACAAAAACTCAAGTGATAAGCCTCACCAACACAGTCCAAAACATGAAAAAGACATTCTCATGACTAGAGGAAATACTATTCCTTAATTTCTCATCCATCAGATTCTCTGATTCTTGATTTTACTGAGGTATTTAATCTATTTGTTGAGTTTTGTTCAGAGTGATACATAAGGATCTTTTGAATTATTTTATGTGCACACTTCTAGTTTGACCACAACAATGTGGTGAAGATGCTGTCTTTTTTTTCCAGTGTTTATTTCAAGATTTCTTATTTTAAAAATATTAACTGTCCATAGGTATTTGAATTTCTGCATGGGTCTTTCATCTCATCATCGACCAAAGTGTTTGTTACTCTGCCAGTACCATGCTGTTACTACTATAGTTTTTAGTTCAATTTAGTCTTTGAATGGGTGAACCCTCTTGCAGTTCTTATTTAGGATTGTTTTAGGTTTCATGGTTTGTTTGTGCTTCTATTTGAAACTGAAAATTGTCCTTTCAACATCTGGTAAGAATTGTCTGGAATTTTGATGAGGATTGCACTGAATGTTAATGTTGATTGCATTTTTTTTTATGATGGAGAGTTTTACTGTATTAATCTTAGTTGTCAATGAGTAGGGGAGATCTTCCTAGCCCTTGCCCAGGCATAAAGATAAACCATCTTCAATATTACAGCAGATAACTTAAAATCTTCTTCATAACAAAGGACCGCCATCATTCTGAAAATGAAGAAGTGTAAAAAAAGCTAAAATACGTTCACCAACTACACACCCAAATAAATTCTAATATTCAAATGAATAAATAAGTCAAAAGAAAAATTAGATGTCAAGAAAATATACAATACGAATAATACACAATATAATTCTAAATAAAGAATTCTTTATTACTATTATTAATTACAGTTTATTCACTTTGTATCCCAGGTGTAGCACCCTCCCCATCCCCTCCCAATCCCACCCTCCTTCTTCTCCTATGCCCCTCCCTCAATACAATGATAGGGTACGACCTCCTCTCCTTCCATGTGACATGAGTCTATCAGGTCTCATCAGGACTGGATTCGTTGTTTTTCTCTGTGGACTAGTAAGGATGCTACCCCCTCATGTGGACGTGATCAAAGAACCAGCCCATGAGTTCATGTCATGTCACTATTTGCAGATGATATATGATAGTATACCTGAGTGACCCCAAAAATTCTTCTAAGGCTGATAAATCCATTCAGCCAAGTGCCTGGATACAAAATCAACTGAAAAAAAATTAGTAGCACTCCTGTATACAGAAGACAAAAGGGCTGAGAAAGAAATTGGGAAAACAACACCTTCACAATAGCCACAAAGGACATAAAGTACCCTAGTGTAACTGTAACCAAGCAAGTGAAAGACTTGTATGAAAAAAAAAAAAACCTTCAGTCTCTGAAGAAAGAAATATAAGAAGATATCAGAAGAGAATTCTTAAAGAAATAATTCAAATGGCTGAAAAACATTTAAAGATATGTGCAAGATTGATAGTCATCAGGGAAATGGAAACAAAAAGTAGTTTGAGGTATGATCTAAAGAGAGTCACAATGGCTAAGAATATTCAGACATTGCTAGTAGGAGTACCAAAATGTATAGCCACTAAGGACATATTTGTGGCTTTTCCTTAGCAATATGGAGAATGTTCTGCCTCAAGAACCAGCTATACCACTGTTGGGCATATATCCAAAGAATGTTTCATTCTTCCATGGAGACATTTATGCAAACATGTTTATGATTGCTTTAATCAACACTGCCAGAAATTGAATAAAACCCAGATGTCCATAACAGAAGAATAGATAAAGAAAATGTGAACATTTACACAACAAAATAGTACTCAGTCATTTTACAAAGTAAAACATGAAATTTGAAAGAAAATGCATATCTGCAGGCAAACTAGAAAAAAATCAGTCTGAGGATAGTAACACAAGTTCAAAAATAAAAATATGGCATGTATCTTCTCACATGTTAATATTACTTTTAAAGTGAATGATAAGCAATGTACAGTACATAAAACCATTTAGGATACACACAGAATAAGGGACTAGTGTTCGAGAACAAGTAACTAGATCTCCCTAGGGTAGGACAATAAAATAGTTATTTATAGATGGAAGATGGGCTCATAAAGAAGAATTGGTTGGAAGTGGGGAAGAGGACATTATGCAAAATAATATGAAGAGAAACAGTGAAGATGAAATGTCAATTGAATGTTACTGTAGTAGCCTAATACAGCAAAAGCTGCCTAAAATATAAACATATCTGAAGGTGATCCAAATGAAATAAGACGAGAGAGTCACAACAGCATGTAACTTGTCATCAAACTAAATATGGGTTATCTCTACTTGAGGTGGTGGCCAAAGGAGTCTTATTAGAATGCCCAAACAATGCACACTTTTATCAAGATTATAATTTGCTTTCCATAAATTCACTGCAAGTTTCTATCACTGACTACAGCATTTACACAACTCACTGAACATAAATTAAGCTGGTGCCTACATAGAAATTTCACTATATAGGTATATTTATCTATATCTGGATTGATATATATAGAGATAGATAGATAGATAGATATATAGATAGATAGATAGACAAATAGATTTATTTTTGTGTGTAATCTGTATATATATTTTTAGATTCCAGTAACCAAATTTTGCAAGATTATCCATAGGAGGCATCAATTAATTATTTTGTTTGTTTATATGTAAGAATTAAAATTTTTCATCAATTACACTTTATTCATTCTGCATCCCCCCATAAGCCCCTCCCTTCTCCCCTCCCAACCCCACCCTCCCTCCTCCCTCTGCTTGCATGCCACTCCCCAAGTCCACTAATAGGGGAGGTTCTCCTCTTCTTTCTGATCTTAGTCTGTCAGTTCACATCAAAAGTGGCTGCATTGTCCTCTACTATGGCCTGGTAAGGCTGCTCCCCCCCAGAGGGAGGTGATCAAAGAGCAGGCCAATCAGATTATGTCAGAGGCAGGCCCTCTTCACATTACTATGTAACCCAATTGGACTCTGAACTGCCCTGGGCTACATCTGTGCAGGGGTTCTGGGTTATCTCCATGAATAGTCCTTGGTTGGAGTATGACTCTCTGGGAAGTTCCCTGTGTTCAAATTTTCTTGTTCTGTTGCTCTCCTTGTGGAGACCCTGTCCTCTCCAGCTCTTACTATTTCCCAGTTCTTACATAAAATTCCGTTCACCTGCCCAACAGTTGCCCATCAGGCTCAGCATCTGCTTTGATAGTCTGAAGGGCAGAGGCTTTCAGAGGCCCTCTGTGGTAGGTTCCTAGGTTGTTTCCTGTTTTCTTCTTCTGATGTCCATCCTCTTTGCCTTTCTGGATGGGGATGGGACATTTTAGTTAAGGTCCTCTCTCTTGCTTAGTTTCTTTAGATGCACAGATTTTAGTGGGTCTGTCCTATGTTGTATGTCTATATGTGTGAGTATATACCGTGTGTGTCTTTTTGCTTCTGGGACAACTCACTCAGGATGATTCTTTCCAGGTCCCACCATTTACCTGCAAATTTCATGATTTCCTTATTTTTCATTGCTGAGTAATATTCCATTGTATAGATGTACCACAATTTCTGCATCCATTCTTCAGTTGAGGGGCATCTGGGTTGTTTCCAGCTTCTGGCTATTACAAATAAAGCTGCTACAAACATGGTTGAGCAAATGTCCTTTTTGTGTAATTGAGCCTCTTTTGGATATATGCCTAGGGGTGGTATGGCTGGATCTTGGAGAAGCGCTATTCCTAGTTGTCTGAGAAAGCGCCAAATTGATTTCCAGAGTGGTTGTACAAGTTTACATTCCCACCAGCAGTGGAGAAGGGTTCCCCTTTCTCCACAACCTCTCCAGCATGTGTTGTCACTTGAGTTTTTGACCTTGGCCATTTTCATGGGTGTAAGGTGAAATCTCAGGGTTGTTTTATTTGCATTTCCCTAATGGCTAATGAGGTTGATCATTCCTTTAAGTGCTTCTCTGCCATTTGATATTCCTGAAAAACACCGGCCATCCAGTGACTATACCCAAAACGCTGAGAAGGCTTTCTTCAGGAAAAACCATCTTCCTGCTAAAGGGATTCTCTCCACTACAAGAGTCCAGGAATATCCAGAAACTAACTTCAAACAACTAAGATAGCCCAATGGGTAGATGCCAGAGCAATATGGCATCTCCAGAACCCAGTTATCCAGGGGCAAATAGCCCTAGACACCCTAGCATAATTGAAATTCTGAGTATTTTTTTTACTTAGTATTCTAAAATCTTCTTTTAAGGTCTGTACCCATATTTCACACCTATCTCTCTGTTGTTTGTTTTGTTCAATAATCTCTTGAATGTCTTGTTTTATGCCTCTCTTCTAACTTTTATTTTTATTTATATTGTTCTAGTTGTTCTTTGTGTTTTCCAGTATCTTTTCTAAAACCTCTGCCCTCTTTTCCTGTTGTTTATCATATTCTGTAAGTTTTTGTATCTCGTTTTATGTCCTGTTTCCAAACTTCATTTTTTCTTCATATTGTTCTACTTGTTCTTTGTGTTGTTCCACTATCTCTTCTAAAGGCTTTGCCTTTGAGAAAACATAAAAGGCTAAGTCAATTATAAAAGTTAAATTGAGGACTATGAATGTAACCATAGTCATAATTTCTAAACTTTCCTTTATTTCTGTCTTAAAACCATAGAAGAGATTATCAGCCAAGCTCTGAGAAGTCTGTTTTAATGTTTCTCTCATCCTGTTAGAATGTAGTGGCAGCCAGTTTTGTTCAGTCTCAGTTCTGCCCAAAGTAGGCTGTCTTTTGTTCTGAGGCATGTTTAAGAGTCTCTTTTAAAGAGCCAGTAATTTATCTGGGAGTTTTTAGGTTTAAAGTTTGGGTTGTATCGCTGAGAGCTTATTCCTCTTCCCCACCAAATTAAATTAAAGTAGGATTTAAAGGGTGTGGATACTTAGATTATTTGAGTGCCATTTGTTGTAGATTATTAATATTTACTGTTGATTAATCTTTTAGTTAAGCAGTGGTTATTCCTAAACAGCTGTATAGCCAAATCACCACACAGAGACTAGGATTCATTTAATTAACCTAGAGCACAATGCTGGCCAAAGGTTACTCCATCCTAAACCTCTAAGCCCACAGAGATTCCTACCATTCAGATTCACCCATCATATGGCTTTTAGTGATATCTTAGTTCCAGTTCATTTCTACATGTGGTGCCAAGACCTCTCCTTCAGATTCTCCTCTTCTCTCCTGCCTCCTTCCTCTTCCTCCTACTCTGGACCAGGATGTCTCACCCTATCCTCTCTATTGCTCATTATTTGGCTGCTTGTTTTAACTGACAATATAGAGAACAAATGGTGGCATGTTTATGCAAACTTGACACAGGTGATGCTTATAAAAGTATCACAATGCAGTATCTGGATTGAAACCAGACAATGGAGGATAGAAATCAGCATTTGAATTAACAAGGTTAAATTGTATACATTCCAAATAAAAGAATATTATACCAATATAATCTCTTGTATCATAATAGAACAACATGGTATAAAACTAGACCTCAATAATAACAAAAAATAGTAATCAGCCTACATAAAAATGGAAACTGAACTCTACTCAATGACAGCTGGATTATGGAAGAAATAAACTAATAGACTTTCTAGAATTTAACAAAAATGAAGGCACAACTTACCCAAACTAATGAGACATAATGAAAGTAATTCTAAGAGGAAAGTTCATAGAACTAAGTGCCTTCATAAAGAATTCTGAGGCATCTCAAATCACCATAAAAACACACATGAAAGACCTAGTCAAAATGAAGCAGACATATACAAGAGGAGTATATGGCTAGAAATAATCAAACTTAAGGCAGAAATCAATAAATTAGAAAGAAAGAAAACAATTCAAAGAATAAACAAAAGCAAGAGCTGGTTCTTGGAGAAAATGACAAAGATAGACAAACCTTTAGCATAACTAACTAAAACAAAGGGAGACACTATACAAATCAGCAAAATCAGAAAATAAAAGGTGGTATAATTACAGACACTGAAGAAATTCAAAGAATCATTAGGTTTTACCTTAAAAGTCTATATGCCACAAAATTTGAAAATCTAAATGAAATGGAATATTTTCTTGCAAGATTACACTTATCAAAGTTGAATCTGGATCAGGTAACTAAATTAATAGACCTATATACCCTAATGAAATATAAGCAGTCATCAAATTCTTCCTGCCAAACAAAGCCCAGAGCCTGATGGTTTCAGCACAGAATTCTACCAGACCTTCAAAGAAGAGGTAATGTCAATACTCTTCAAACTATTTCACGAAACAGAAGAAGAAGGAGCATTACCAAACTCATTCGATGAGGCCATATTCACCTTGATACCTAAACCTCACAAAAGCTAATTAATGGCAGGGATACACCAAGAAAGATAATTTCAGACCATTCTCTCTTATGAATATTGAAACAAAAACACTCAATAAAATACTCGCAGAATGAATCCAAGAAAACATCAAAGATCTCATCTACCATGATAAAGTAGGCTTCAATCCTAGGCATGCAGGGGAGGTACAATATACAGAAATCTATAAACAAACTGAAAAAGAAAAAAAAAACACATGATCATCTCAATAGATGCTGAAACAATTTCATATATCCAAGCTCAGTTGGATTTATGACTTTATAACCATAACCAAGACTTGATGGTTAAAGTCTTGGAGATATCAGAGATAAAAGGCACATACCTAAACACAGTAAAAATAATATACAACAAGCCTATAGCAAAGATCAAACTAAATGGAAAGCAATTTAAATCAGTCCCACTGAAATCAGAGACAAGTCAAGTTTGCTCACTCTCTCCTTTCTCTTCAACATAGTACTGGAAGTTCTAGCTAGAGGAGTAAAACAACTAAAGGAAATGAAGGGGATACAAAGCATAAAGGAAGAAGTCAAAGTATCACTATTCACAGATGATATGATAAGTACACATGAGTGACCCTAAAAATTCTACCAGATAATTACTACAGCTTATAAACACCTTCAGCAAAGTGGCTGAATACATTTTAAAGTTACTAAAAAAATATCTGAAACCCTCTTGTATATAAAAGACAAGAGGGCTGAGAAAGAAATTAGGAAAAAAAACAACAACCTTGCAATAGCCACAAATAACATAAAGTGCACTGGTGTGACTCTAACCAAGCAAGTGAGAAATCTGTATAAAAAAACTTCAAGTCTTTGAAGAAAGAAATTGAAGAAGATATCATAAAATGGAATGATCCCCCATACTCATGGATCAGTAGGAATAACAGCAAAATGGCCATCCTATCAAAAGAAATGTAGAGATTCAATGCAATTCCCATCAAAATACCAACACAATTGTTTACAGACCTTGAAAGAACAATTGTCAATATCACATAAAACACAAAAAAGCCAGAATAGTTAAAAGAATCCAGTACAATAAAAAACTTCTGGAGGTATCTCCATCCTGGATCTCAAGCTGTGCTACAGAGAAACAGTAAAAACGATGTGGTACTTTCATAGAAACATATTGGTGGATCAGTGGAATTGAATCAAACACCCAGAAATAAACCCACATACCTACAACACCCGATTTTTGACAAAGAAGCCAAAACCATTCAATGGAAAAAAGAACATCTTCAACCAATGGTGCTTGTCTAACTGGATGTCCACATATAGAAAGATAGAAATAGATCCATACTTATCACCCTGCACAAAAGTAAAGTCTTTGTGGATCAAATACCTCAACATAAAACTAACACTATTAATCTGTTATTTAAAAAAGTGAGGAAGAGGCTTGAACACATTGGCACAGAAGACAAGTTCAAGCACAAGCTCTAAGATCAACAATCAATAAATGGGATTTCATGAAGCTTAAAAGCTTCTCTAAAGCAAAGGACACTGTCAGCAGAACAAAATGATGGCTTAAAGACTGGGAAAGGATCTTCACCAACTCTACATCTGACAGAAGGCTAATATCCAGAATATATAAATAACCCAAGAAATCAAATAATCCAATTAAAAATTGGGTACAGAGCTAAAGAGAAATTCTCAACAGAGGAATATTGAACGGTGTAGAAACACTTTAAAAATGCTCAACGTCCTTAAAAATCTGAGAAAGGACTCTGAGATTCCACCTCACACCCATCAAAATGGCTAAGATCAAAAACTCAAGGGACAATACATGCTGGAGTAGATGTGCAGAAAGGAGAACCCTGCTCCATTGCTGGTGAGAATCCAAACTTGTACAGCTGCTTCAGAAATCAGTCTGGCACTTTCTCAGAAAACTGGGAATACTGCTACCCCAAGACTCAGCTAAACAACTCCTAGGCATATATCAGAAAGATGCTCAACCATACAACAAGGGCATATGCTTAAATATGACAATAACAGCTTTATTCATAATAGCCAGAATCTGGAATCAAACTAGATGTCCCTCAATGGGGGAATGGATACAGAAATTGTGGTACATTTACACAAGGAAATACTACTCAGGTATTAAAAACAAGAAAATCATGAAATTTGAAGACAAATGAATGGAACTAAAAAAGATCACCCTGAGTGATGTATCCCAGAAGCAGAAATACATGTATGGTATATATTCACTTACAAGTGGATATTAACCATACAATATAGATTGGACATGCTAAAATCTACAGACTTTTAAAAGCTAAAGTACAAAGAGGAACATAGGGAAGATGCTTAATTCTCATTCAGAAAAGAAAACAGGATAGACACCAGAACGCATAGAAGAGAGAGAACAGGATAGGAGCCTTCCACGGATGAACACTAAGTGACTCCACTCAACAGGTGATTGAAGCAGATGGAGAGACCCACAGAAAAATTTTGTATAGAGCACAAAATGTCTTATTGAAAAAGTAGGAGATAGAAGGACCTAAAGGTGTCAGGAGTCACACAAGAAGATCAACAAAGCAAAAAAAAAAAAAAAAATCTGAGTCCTGGGGCCCTGCAGAGACTGTTGCATCAACCAAAGAGCATGAGAGGACTTAGACCCCCTGCTCATATGTAGCCCATAGACAGCTCAGTCTCCATATGGGAATCCTAGTAAGGGGAGAAGAGATAGTCTCTGAACTCAGTTGCCTGATTCTTGATTACTTCTCCCTGGTGGGGCCACCTAGTCAGCCCACAGATGAAGAGGATACAGGGAGTCTTAATGGAACCTGATAGGCTAGGGTCTGATAGGACCTTTCCTATCAGAGGACTACAGGAGAAGAATAGGGGAAGAGAAGGAAGGGATAGTCGGACATAGAGTATATGAGGGAGGGGGCTACAATTGGGATACAAAGTGAATAAATTGTAAAAATTAATGATAAACATGGGTGACAGAATAAAGCATAAATAATACACAATTGACTGAGAAACACACAAAAAATACTCACCATCTTTAATCATAGATCTAGCTAGAAAAAAACAAACTTAGGCAACCAATACCTCAAATGACAAATAATGTATGTTTAGTGTCCTTCTTGGCACTATAGTAAAAGAGAATGTGATAGGATGCACAGAATATCACTGGAAATCTTTCTTCATGCACTGAACATAGAGTGACTTGTAGGAGTTGAGATGTTGGTTTAATTTCTCCCCACAGATCAGCAGGAATGTATCCCTTGCTGAGTTCAAGAGTACCCAAACCTTGAGAGAAAACACTGCCTGCCCATGGCAGTGACCTTCCTGGCTTGGCCCTGGCCTGCATGGCTCTGTGCTTATCTGTCAGCACAGCTGTCATTTTGGGGATCTTTCTTGAGCAACATGACTCACCCATCATTAAGTCCAATACCTGGACTATAATAAAAGCCCTTAATTCTTCAAATGAAATTACTTACCCCTACTTTTAGCAATTTTATATATGCTGTATATCTAACCATAACTAAAAGAGCCCTTTATTTAAGCAATGCTATATAAATACACTCTATTTCAGAGTAGAAACTACTTCTGAAAACACATTTTAGTAAGTTATGTATGTTACTTTTTAATTTGTGTTCAATATAAATATTCAAATTTTAATTACATAGTAATAATT
Organism: Meriones unguiculatus; assembly: GCF_030254825.1. NCBI lineage: Eukaryota > Metazoa > Chordata > Mammalia > Rodentia > Muridae > Meriones > Meriones unguiculatus. The sequence goes on from NW_026843698.1 coordinate 75,849, forward strand.
GTGATAAATAATACAGGTACTATATATTTTTCCCTTATTATTTTATTTTTTCTGGAGGAAACAGTAATTAAGTTGACAGTTGACATCTTCTGTTGGAAAGGCAAAACCTGGATCTCTGGCAAAGGGAGCTTGCAAAATTGTACAACCACAGTGGAAATCAGTGTGCAGAATTCTCAAAATGATGAAAATAAATCTACCATATGAACCACTTATAATTCTCCTTGACACATGCATAATGGACTCAACATACTCCTTCAAAAATATTTTTTCAACCATACTCATTGCTATTCTGTTCAAAATAGGTACAATATGAGAACACCTAAATATCCTTCACCTGATATAGATAAGTGAAATGGTATGTACATAAGTAGATAGAAATATAAATGACGATATTGATTTAGGTAACTCAGATTCAGAAAACAGATATCGCATGTCCTATCTACTCTGAAGAATGTAGCTCTAGATCTTTAGTTGTGAGTATTCACCCTACTGTGAAAAAAAGAAAGAGTGTGGTGAAAGGCAGGGGACCAGCCCCAGCAGTTGATAGTTTCCACAGAGGAGGGAAGGATGAGGTGGTTCAAAAATAAGTCAGATATGGTTGTCCAAAGAAACTTAGAGTCTTGACTGACTGGCAGTCAGAGTACTTCTTTATTTAGACAGATTTCAATAATCAAGGGTAAATTTACATTGTTCTAAAACATAGATGATATCCTTTTTGTCCCCAGACAAAGGAGGAGGAGAAGGAGGACGATGAAGAGAAAGAAAAAAAAGAAGGAGGAGTTGGAGAAAGAAGAGAAGCAGGAGGAGAAGGATGAGAAGATGAAGATGAAGAAGAAGAAGAAGAAAAATAAGAAAAAGACTTTGTCAAAAGAAAGGTTAAATAGCTATGCACAAAAGATCCAGCAATTCTAAAAAGTGCAAAAAAGTAATTTATGAATAATAAAAATAGAAAAAGAAGACAAAACTCACATCAAAATTCTAGAAAATATTTTCAGGAAAATAATAGAAGAATGTATTCTTAACCTAATGAAGAAGGAGTAGCCTATGAAAGTACAAAAACTATATAGAACAACAATTAAAGTGTACCAGGAAATAAATTGTGCTCAGCACATAAAATCAAAACATTAAATGTAAATAAAAGTACATTAAGCAAAGAAGGGATATTAAAAGTTGCAAGTTGAAAATACTAAGTTGCATATAAATTCAGGCTCTTTAGAGTAACTCCTAATCTCTCAAGAGAGATTCTAAACCTAGAATGGCTGAGACACATTATATATAATCTTTAAGGGACCCTTATTCCTACATCCAGTAAACTTTCAATAATAAATGATGAATAAAGATATATTGCATAATAAAACCAAATATGAGCAGTATCTCTGTAAAACTTCACTACAATGAATGGAAGCCAATGAATGGAACACTCCAATCAAAAGTGTTAACCACACCCAAGACAACACAAAGAATGAATAATCCCAAGCATCAAATCAGGAGGCAAAAACCTCACACCATAACTACAAAATAAAGGGAAATAATAAACATTGCTCATTGAAATCTCTCAACTTGGATGTTCAATTCTCCAATAGAAAGGCAGGAACTAACAGAATGGACTAGACAACAATATCCATTCTTCTGCTGCATCTACTGAACACTCTTTATCATCCAGGTTGGACAGCATCTCTGTGTAAAAGGATGAAAGGAGACCATAGAAGAAGGTGGGCCAAAAAAGAAGTTTAGGGGAACTTTATTTTATATAGTTCACACAAACAAATACTAAAATTCTTGAGTCAATTTAAAAGAGAGTATTACTGTACACACTGAATGAGGAGTTCCACCATTATCCATATGAAACAGATGACTTGGGCTGCTCCAGCACACATCTACACTCATGTTTACTGAAGCAAAGCTTACTGTGTGCTAAGATAGAATGGACATGATTATTCTGAATCACGAGTGCAAAATATAATATTATTCAATTTTTTTATTCATGGAAAACATGTACTTTTGTTTTTTGAGATTTTTAATATAATCACATTATTTCTCATTTCTCTGTTCTCCCTACAAAATCTCTCATATATCCCTCTATTGGTTCTTTCAATTTCAAGTCTTGGGTTGCCAATAACAGCTATTACATGTATCATGCATGTGTGTGTGTGTGTGTGTGTATGCAAGAGTGAGAGAGAACATTTAACATTTCAAGAAAGGCAATCATTTTACTTTGAAATTATGGATGAACTCAAAATGTATCATCAAAAGTTATGACCTGAACTAGACACAGAAATGAAATGTTGTCTGACTTCAGTCCTAACTGGGCCAAAAGCAGTCAGTGCTGTGAAATAAGAATTGAATAGTCAGTATTAGAACCTGAACATCAGAGTGACTTGTCAAATAACACATTTCAGTGATAAGAGGAATAATATAAAGTAATACTTCAGGGTGTGTGCATAAGAGCTATTAATATATTACATTGTTCACTTGAGAAATATTCTGTGTATATTTTTTAAATCTCAATAACCAAAATGTTATAGTTACTGTGTAAGAGATATTAATTTATTTATATATTATTTATTCTTTCATCAATTTTCCTTCCATTTTCACCCTCCTGAGTTTTGAATAATCATTCTTTGCTCTTTTGAAAATTGAAGCCACTTTTTCATAAACTATTTTTACACACTTAACATATCAAAATTTGATTTGTAAAATATTTTACAATATTATATTACTAGGAATATATAACAAACCACTGAATTTTATCAAGGGTATTTATTATATACAGTATTACAGGAAAAAGGAAAATGTGAAGAGATGAAGTGCTATTCTTTGTAGTTGTTTTTAAGGGACAGTTACCTGAGTCCAGCCATTTCAGGAAAAGAAAAACTCATTTGTTTTCTTTTTATTGATTATTACAATTTATTCACTTTGTTTTCTGGCTGTAAGCCCTTCCTTTATCTTCCACCAGTTACAACCTGCCTCCCTCTTCTACCCCTGTGCCTCTCTCCTAGTCCACTGATAGGGGAAGTCCTACTTCCCTACTATCTTATCCTAGTCTATCTTATCAAGTTTTACCAAGAATGACTGCACCCTCTTCCTCTGCGGCCTGGCAAGGCTGCATCTTCCAGGAGTAGGTGATCAAGGAGCCTTCCACTGAATTCATGTCAGAGACAGCCCCTGTTACCCTTAATATGGAACTCACAAGGAAACTGAGATACTTATGAGCTACATCTGAGAAGGGGTTCTAGGTGTTCTTCATGCATGGTCCTTGGTTGGAACAGGACTCCCTGGGCATATATTTTTTGGCTCAATTGGCCTCCTTGTGGAGGGCCTCTCACATCCAGGTCTTTTTAGCTTCTGAATCTTCCATATTAATCCATGCTTTCTGCACAAAATTTAGCTATGAGTCTAACCATCTGCTTCAATACCCTGCTATGTTGGTTCTTTCAGAGGCCCTCTGTGGTAGTTTCCTGCCCTGCTCCCTATCTTCCCCCATTACCAATGTCTATCCTATTTGCCCTTCTGAATGAGGATTAAGCATCTTCCTTAAGGTTTTTTCCAGTTGTTTAGATCCTTTAGGAGTATAGATTTTAGTATTTTTAAACCTTAAATTATATGGCTAATATCCACATATAAGTGAGTATATACCATGAGTGTCTTTCTATTTCTGGATACCTCACTCAGAGTGATCTTTTCTAGTTGCATCCATTTTCCTGCTATTTTCCTTGCTTTTAATTGCTGAATAGTATTGCATTGTATAAATGTGCCACAATTTCTGTGTCCATTTCTTGGTTTGGGGACATCTAAGTTGTTTGCAGATTCTGGGTGTTGTCAATAAAGCTGTTATGAGTAGAGTTGAGCAAATGTCTTTGTTGTATGGTTGATACTCTTCTGAATATATGCCCAGGGTTGGTTTAACTGAATATTCTAGTAGCACCATTCACAACTTTCTGAGAAAGCACCAGATTGATTTCTAAAGTGGTTGTACAAGTTTACTTTCCCACCAGCAATGGAGAAGGGTTCCCCTTTCTCCACATCCAGTCCAGCTTGTGTTGCAGATGATATGATAGTACACATGAATGACCTTAAAAATTCAACCATATAACTCCTACAACTAATAAACACCTTCAACAAAATGGCTGGACTCAAAATTAAATTTAAAAAATCTGAAGCCCTCCTGTATACAGAAGACAAATGGGCTCAGAAAAAAAATAGGGAAACAAATCCCCTTTACAAAAGCCACAAATAACATAAAGAACCTTGGTGTGACTCTAATCAAGCAAGTGAATGACTTGTATGAAAAAAAAAAGAACTTCAGGAAGATATCAGAAGATCTCCCATACTCCAGGATTGGAGGATTAACATAGTAAAAATGGCCACTCTACCAAAAGAAATCTAAAGACTCAATGCAATTCCAATCAAAATAGCAGCACAACTCATTACATACCTTGAAAGAACAATTTTCAGTTTCATATGGAAAAACAAAAAAACCAGCATTGATTTAAAAAAAAAATGCCTGCACAATAAATATTTTCTGGAGGTATCTTCATCCTAGATCTCAAGTAGTACTATAGAGCAACAGCAATAAAAATGGCATGGTACTGGCACCTGTACTTTAAATCTTGAAGGGGTGTGCATCTACTCATTAATCATTTTTATTAAATCACATCAAGAAGCTGAGGAGAAAAACAAATATAGGGGAATCAACTGTTGTCTCAGTTTTAGACCCAGTTTGCGGGTGCCCAGACAGCCAATGCTACCTTAGCTATTGTTTCAGCTCATCAACCTTAAAACATCCCTGGCTTTACTATTAATAGTGTACTTTTATTAACTTTAAATTGTTCTCTAAGATTTTTACACCACAGCCATCAGCAAAAACATCTTCCTGACCTTGTTAAACGATCTCTTTTACCAAATTCTTTCTAAGTATAATGCTCATTGCTAACAATCTACATCTATGGCTCCTTTCAAGGGCAGTGGTTCATTCATTAATCTGCTCCAGTAAACATGTGAAAAGAGATCAAGCATTGTTAATTTTAAATGCCAGTGATATTGCCCAGTGACAAGCTAAAAGACTTCTTAGAGTTTTCATACAACTCATGTTATGAGTTATATGGGCATCATAAGGGCAACAAGCAGAGCTATGCTACATAAGAGCCCAAAGTATTCAGGACAAGCAGTTCTTGGGATTATTCTTCTCCAAGAGAAACTCATTGTGACTATGCTAACAGGGGAACCACATTCAATGAGTTCTACTGCTGTTTTGCTGTTGCTCCTGCATGACTCTTGACAGGACCAGGTAGCCAAAATAGTTTGCCTATATATGGGTGTCTTTATATTGGTGAGGGCCTGAGAAGGAGAATTCAGGATATTGCATGGGTTATACCAGCCTGGAGGATCAGATAACATGGAAGACCAGAAGGATTGCTGGGAGAAAATGGCAGGTAGCTTTGATTTGATATGTTGAGTAGGAACCTCTGCCGTTAGTTCCAGGTTTGAATCCTACTTCTATGGTAACATAAACTTCAGAAAGAGCATCATGTTCTCCATTGGGTTATGATTATCAAGTGAGCCCACAAGGAAGAAAGGTGGCAAAGACAAAGATTCTGTTTTTCTTTTCCCCAACCCCCATCCCTAGTCCATTCAAAAGGGGAGTTGCCCTCTGCAATCCAACCATACCTTAGTGGAACACTTCTCAGCTATTAAAAACAGGGAAATTTCCACTCTTATTTCTTTTCCATAGGCCACTGTACTCACCTCAGAAGATTTCATACAATGAAGCTTGCCTGCAAACTTACTGTGACATAAACACTAGGTATAACTCATTTTAAAGAGTCCCACCCCAATACACTGTTTTATTTACCATCTCATATCCAGAAACATGTGAAATTTGAAATGCTCTGAAGTCTGAAATATTTTATCACAGGCATTTCAGAGAATGTGATTGTCTTGCTGCCTGGAGGGCTGTTTTCCACCAGCCCAGGAAGGCATGAGTGGTAGAAGATGAGTAGTATAAAGCTTGGAAAGCCTGCAAGGATAACAGAGCTTTATCTGTTATACTTGGCAACCACCTCAGAAAGTAAGGTGGTTATCTTACTTTATCTGTTATCTGGCAACCACCTCAGAAAGTAAGTTCAACTTTAATTCTAGAAAACAGAAAACAGAGGCTTATATCCCTTGGGGAGTGCCTGCGATGCTCGAAGTATAGGTGTAGATAATTGTTTAATACTAGGCAATTCAAGGATGCTCGATTTGCATTAAACAGCACATTCCTATTATATGAATAAGAAGAACAAGAACACAGAACCAAATTATCCTATATTTGAAGGGAGGGGAGAGTTATCAGGGATCTGTGTCAAAGGCCATCTATCAAAATTGATTGGTGGTGTCCATGTCTAAAGATACTCTCCAGATGAAGTCAGGCAGAGAAAACGCACCCTTGACATGGTTACCCATCTAGGCCAGAAGCAGAGTCATACATGGAAAAGAAAGCCTCCTCCCTCATATCTCAAAATTCAGTGTGGGTTGTGATGTTTTTTAATAGTACCCCTGGAACAATAGGTATGTGTACATAAAGAAACTTATTCAGGCTGCCACTGTTGTGATACTCTCAGAGAACTTCCTGGCTGGTGTTAGTTCATTTCCTACATATTCATCCACTGGACTAAAAGTTTCTTGTGTAAAGTGAGGCAACTGAAAATAGTAAATGTTGAGAATCAGGATTATCAATAAGTCTACCGTAAACACATTATATAATACTGTTGCATGTAATTGATATTCACCATTCATTGTATTCTTTTTAAAAATAAGTTTATTTACTTTAAATTCCAATAGTAATCCCTTTCCCTTCTCTGCCCATGACTACCCTCCGTTCCTATTGCCCCTATCCCCTTTCCCCTTCAGAAAAGGGAGGTCATTTCCATTGAGCTAGTTTTACAGTTCTGTTGCATCTCAGTGGACCAAAGTACACAACGGCCTTTCCACCTTGCTTATACTCAAAGAATTCCTCTCCAATAAGAATACTTTTATGTTGATGATGACTCTGGATTTGTGCAAGTCCTCACCATTTTAACACATTCATAAGTTTTTCCTCTATTATGAATCCTTTCATGATGATAAAGATTATACAAATGTATAATGGTTTCACCATGTTAAAAACACTCACAGGCTTTCTCTCCATTAGGATTTCTTTCATGAGTGTGGAGATTTTTCTGAAGTCCAAAAGATTTTTCACATTGGTTACAGTCAGACATCTTTCCAGTATGTGTTATTTTATGTATTAGGAGATGTTATGTGCAAAGGCTTTGCCACATAGTTATATTCCTATGGTTTCCCTCCAGAATGTATTGTTGTCTTAGGAGATGATTGTTACATGCAAAGGATTTATCACGCTAATTACCCTCACAAGGCTTCTCTCCACTGTGTGTCTTCTCCTGTTTTCCGAGACTACTCTGCTGTGCAAAGGCTTTATCCCAATGGGTATATTCATAAGGTTTCTTTCCAGTATGTGTTCTTTTATGGGTTACGAGATGACTGTTTTGTGCAAAGGCTTTACCACACTCATTACATTCATAAGGTTTCTCTCCAGAGTGTGTTCTTTTATGGCCTAAGAGAGTACTGTTTTCTGCAAAGGTTTTACCACAATGGTTACATTCATAAGGTTTCTCTCCAGTGTGCGTTCTTTTATGTCTTATGAGATGACTGTTTCGTGTCAAGGCTTTACCACACTGGTTACATTCATAAGGTTTCTCTCCAGTGTGTGTTCTTTTATGGCTTAAGAGAGTACTGTTTTCTGCAAAGGCTTTGCCACACTCATTACATTCATAAGGTTTCTCTCCAGTGTGTGTTCTTTTATGGCTTTTGAGATGACTGTTTTGTGCAAAGGCTTTACCACACTCATTGCATTCATAAGGTTTCTCTCCAGTGTGTGTTCTTTTATGGCTTAAGAGAGTACTATTTTCTGCAAAGGCTTTACCACACTCATTACATTCATAAGGTTTCTCTCCAGTATGTGTTCTTTTATGGCTTAAGAGAGTACTGTTTTGTGCAAAGGCTTTACCACACTGGTTACATTCATAAGATTTTTCTCCAGTATGTGTTCTTTTATGCCGTATGAGCTGACTGCTTTTTGCAAAGGCTTTACCACATTGATTACATTTGTAAGGCTTCTCTCCAGTGTGTGTTCTTTTATGCCATAGGAGAACAGTGATATAGGGGAAGGCTTTCCCACATAGAGTGCATTTAAAGGGTTTCTCTCCAGTATGACTGCTTTCATGCCTGCAAAGAAAATTGGCACATGTGAAAGATTTACCACAGTCATTTCATTACACTAATAAATATATTTATCTATATGAATTAATTTCATAATTTGGTCCAATTGTAAAGAAGAATCAAATTTTAAAGTTTTATCACTTTATTCACATTCACAGTATTCCCCTTCATTATGGGTATTTTTTAAGATCCCTGTGATGGTAAGAGCATTTGTTATGTGGATCACTTTTATAGCATCATTTTTCTATAAGAGGTTTTCTCCTATATATGAAGAGTATTGTAAGAACTCAGAGTTTTACCACAGCAATCCCATTCACAAATTTTTGTACTGTATGAATGATACTTCATTTACAAAGTGAGCCTAGACAAGCAGAATTTCCAAATTCCTAGTATTCATGGGTATTTTCAGCAATATGAGTTTGCTGATGAATTCTCAGTGAAGTTGCAAACCAATTAACAGTAACCATTTATCACATTCAGAAAATTTACTCACAGTGGGGACTACTACCAAATCAATTGTTCTTGGAGAAAGACAGGGACACTGCTTCTTTCAATAACCCTATGCTCATGTGTCTTAGAATCATTTTGACATATGATATACCAGTTTAATTTCCAAAAATAATAAAGATTCCCACATTGAATTAACATAGTTTGTTTTTGTTCATCATAGACATGTCATATAGGGATTAAGGTTTCTCCACAACAATATTCTTGATTCTCATAAGCTGCTCCTTTCACTAAACTTTACAATGTTACTGCACGAAAATTAGTAACACTGGTTCTACTATGTAATTTTTGCTTATTAGAAGGTTTTGGACACATACTGATCACCAATTCAGTGTGTACACCTCTTACAATATCTGAGTAGATAGAATGAGACTAAACAGATTGGCAGTTTAAGTCAGTAGCTGTAATGTCCATATGATTCAAATGGTATTTTTGTTACAATATTATTTTATTTTCTTCTATCTAGGGGAGTGCCTTGTAAACACAAATCAGATACCTGACATTGAAAAACATGGAATTCTGAGATTTTAATGATCATCAGTACACTTAAAGCAGTGCTGTTTTTACAATGTTGCTTTTCTTTAAAACTTCTAGGACACAGCCATGTGTGCTGGTACATGCCTTCAATTCCAGCACTTGTGGAGGCAAAAGCAGGCAGATCTGTGTGATTTTGAGGTCAGGCTGGTCTAACAAGCAAGTCTAAGAAAGTCACAGATACCCAGAAAAAAATCTATTTCAAAAACAGAAAATAAAAAGCAGCCAATAAACAAACAAACAAACAAACAAAAAACACCAGACTTCCAGGACACATTAAAATTTAAGATTTATATCTGTATCAACATTCACATAAAGTTACCTTTTATTACTTGTAGAACTTTGAAAATGTTCTTCAATATTATGGTCATCCCAATTGTAGCCTAAAATATAGCACCAGAAAATATATATTATTGGAAATATCATGTTATTATTAAGGCAAAACTTAAATCATTATCTTCTGTGACCCTAAAAACCATGCCTGATTTATTTACCTCATTTCTCCTCATTCTCAATTGGAATTACAGAAGAGGATCAATAACAAAGTAAAAGTTGTCTCTTTATTTTAAAAGTGAAAGAAAAATTGCAGTCTTACCTATAGCAGTGAGGTTTTCACAGGTCTCTAGCATCACATCTTTGTAGAGTTGCTTCTGGGAAGGTTCCAGCAAGGCCCACTCTTCTTGGCTGAATTTCACATGCACATCATTGAAGGTCACCGAATTCTAAAATATGCCATGCATTTGTACAACAGAAAGAGTGGCAACAATATAAATTTATATTTCATTGGCAATATAATCATATAATTCTAGTGCTTCTTCAATTTATTTTCTGACACAGAAGTGTGAATGTTATACAGTTGTGTGCTGTGTTTGATGTGAAGTAGGGGAGATGAAAAAGCCTAAAGGTTAGATTGAAAAAAAAAAAACCAAAGGCATGCTTCAAAAACCTGTGTTTCATCAGTTTGTAAGACATGAATATAAAGTAGCCATTAGTTGGGTTCTTGAGCAATCTATGAATCATCTTCATTTACTTGGGTGAGTAGGTCAGGACCCTGTCATGAGACAGGTGGAAGGACAAAACACAGTCATGATATTTTATATAGCAACAAATGAGATGTGTTGATCAGGGGACACTGAACAGATGGGTAACATCAGTCAAAAGACAACATGGTACTGAATATTATGTTTTGACCAGGGCTCAGGGATGTGGCATATCAGTATGTGAAGAGGGGGGCTCATATATTTGTGGAAGGGAAAGTGGACTACAGTGAATACATGGATAAAAATAATGTTAGTGGCAAGCAACAAAAATCATAGCCAATAACACCATATTTCTGAGTGACCAGACAAAAGAAAAGGAATAGAACACATGATTATTCTTTGATCATTGTTTTGTATATCCTCCTTACTAAATAATGTAGCCTATAGATTAAAAATAAAGATTAAAACTTTTCTATTAAAAAGAAGTTTTAATGTTATCACGAAGTCATTTTAGAAAAAAATGGAATAACAAGTTTTAACTGTATCATATCTGAACTTTTTGAAGAGGATATAGCTTTGGAATAGACATGGCAATTAATGTGGACAAAGACAAAAAGAGAGAAGAGTGTGAAATAGAGAGACAGAGACATAGAGACAGAGACACACACAGAGAGAAATTAACAGATGAACAATACTAAGTACAGATCAGAGAAATTTATTAACAGTTACTAACTACAAAAAAATGGTGGACAACCTGGGTGTATTTTGTCATGCCTTCAATTCCATTACTCAGGAGGCAGACGCAGGTATATCTTATTGAACTGGATGTCAGCATTATCTATTCAAAGAGTTCTAGGACAGCCAGACCTATATAGTAAGACAGAGCCTCCTCTAAAAGTCAATCAAACAAAATATTGAAAGAACTCAGAGGTCTTTACTGAAGCTTCTACAAGGAATTATACATTCACTCCTGTTATATATTTATTCTCCAGAAATCTGCACTGCCCCAGATTAAACTGTAACTTCAATGATATCTTACTAAAAGGGAATGCATGTTTAAACAGCTAAAAATAGAAAGATGAAAATATTAACAATGTAAATGCTGATCATAAATAAGCAAAATAAAACAGGACAGATGGCTCAGCAGTGAGGAGTTCTAGCTGCTCTTTCAAATAATTGGGCTCAATTATCAGTGATTACCTGGGACCCACTATTATTAATTGCTATAAGTTCATGAGTTCTGAAGACATCTTGAGACTACTGTGAGGATTAGGCACACAAAGAGGTGCATATTCATGCATACAATCAAAATACTCATATTCAGTAAAAACTAAAAATAGATCCCAGATGATTGGGCTGATTGCATACTGTGTCTGATAAGCTGGGTAGCAGAGACTGCATGGCGTCCAATAGTTGGATCTGTGGGTCCCAACTGACTGTGTTTCAAATGTAAGAAGAAAACCAATGATGAGGAAAACAATCGGGTCCAACCTCAGAGCACCCAGCTAATCTCTGCGAAAGTTCCTGGGATGTTGCAGCAGGAATAAGGTTTTCAAGCAAATGGACCCAAGAAGCAAGCAGGAGTAGATATTCTAATATCTAATAAAATAGACTTTCAACCAAAATTATTTTAAAGGGATGAGGAAGGGGGGAATCCAAGATGGCAGTGCCAGGAGCAGCAATGTTGGTACAGAAACTAAAAGACTGAACTCTGGGCCCTAAAACAACAAAGATCTTTTTTCCAAGGTGAGAAGAAACTCCACGGTGTCAGGTCCACTCTCAGGTCACTCAGCGAGAACTTGGAAGATATCCTGGGTCGCAGGATACACCTTTGTGTCCTGATAACCTTTCCAGACTAAATTATGTTCTCCAGGGCACCAGAGACTGGGAGCCCCAGTCTAGAAAAGAAACAGGGAAGAAGAAAGCAGGACTGACCTCAGGTCACCCAGTCTATCCCTGGAAAGGTCCTGCAGACCGGTGGGTGCACAGCTGTCAGGCCTGAGTGTGCCTCCAGCTGCTAGCCCTACATGCCTTACTCTCCATCACAGAACTTTGTGCCCCAGGACACTAGAGGCTGGGTTTCCCTGTCTGGAGAAAACCCCACAGGCAGGGAAACAGCAGGTCTCAGATTAGAGAACTCAGCCAACTCCCCACACACACACTACATCCACCATACACAGGAACATTCTTGGAAAAGTTCTCAGATTCTTTCCCAGTCACCAGCTTGGAGCCATCATTGGCAAGTGCCTACGCATTCTACACACTACGTCAAACACCACAGACTGAGTCTTCCTATTGATAGAAAACCCAAAGGTGGGGGAAATATCTGGCCCTACCTCAGGACACCTAGCTCCAGAAAAGTTTCTGGTTATCCACAGGCTCCTACTCTAGCCTCCTGCTGTACACATGAGAGTGGTGCTCACCTGCTACACTGATTACCACTTGGGTACTGGGGCACAGAGCTCCAAACTGAGACCTACAGAAGCCTGGGTTTCCTGAGATCAACCCCCAGATACTGCTCCAAGGAACAACCAGTTATCCCTAACTAAACTGACCAAGCCACAGGGCACTCAGGTTACAGCAGCAGGTCACTACATTTACAGCAAGAAACCCAGTAGCAGGGCAGCTGTCTCCAGAACTTCTCTGGGTGAGAGGATAGCCCCTTTTACTAACAAAGGCAACAATTACTACTCAGGTCTGTACGCCTGAGATGAGCTGTGGCAATTCCTGAAAAACACCTGCCATTCAGTGACCATACCTAAAAAATGGAGGAGAGCTCCTTTGGGAAAAATCATCTTCCTGCCAAGGGGATTCGACCCACCACAGGATTCCAGGAAGTACCAGAAACTAACATCCAACACCTAGGATATCCCAATGGGTAGAGGCCAGAAAAAAAGCTCAACCAACAAAAGACAAAGCAATATGGCATGTCCAGAACCTAGTTATTCAGGAGCAAGCAGCCTGAATACAGCAGCATAAAGACAATTTCAGGCCAATCTCTCTTATGAGCATTGATGAAAAAATACTCAACAAAATACTTTGAAAACCCAATACAAAAACACATCAAAGGTATCATCCACTACAACCAAGTAGGCTTCAGGCCAGGTATGCAGGGGTGGTTCAATATGCAAAAATCTATCGATATGATCCACCATATTAACAAACTGAAAGAAAAATAAACACATGATAATCTCCTTAGATGCTGAAAAAGCATTTGAAAAAATCCAGCATCCATTCACTTTTAAAGTATTGGAGAGATCAGGGATACAGGGCATATACCTAAACATAGTAAAGGCAATATACAGAAACATATAGCCAACATCAAACTGAATGGAGAGAAACTTAAAGCAATCCCACTGAATTCAGGGACAAGGCAAGGCTGCCCCCTCTCTCCATATCTCTTCAACATAGTTCTCGAAGTCCTTGCTAGAGTAATAAGACAATTAAAGAAGATTAAGGGGATACAAATGGGAAAAGAAGTCAAAGTATCACTATTTGTAAATGATATGATAGTATACCTGAGTGACCCCCAAAATTCTACCAGGGAACCCCTAAAGCTGACAAATACTTTCAGCAATGTGGCTGGATACAAAATCAACTCAAAAAATCAGTAGCCCTTTTGTATACAAATGACAAAAGTGCTAAGAACTTAGGTAAACAACACCCTTCACAATAGTCAAAAAGGACATAAAGTACCTTGGTGTGACCCTAACCAAGCAAGTCAAAGACTTGTATGAAAAAAATTCAAGTCTCTAAAGAAAGAAATAGAAGAAGATATCAGAAGATGGAAAGATCTCTCATGCTCATGGCTTGGCAGGATAAACATAGTAAAAATGGTCCTCTTACCAAATGCAATCTACAGATTTAATGTAATTCCCATCAAATTACCAACACAAATCTTTACAGACCTTGAAAGAAAAATTCCCAACTTCATATGGAATAACAAGAAACCCAGAATTGCTAAAACAATCTTCCGTAATAAAAGATCTTCTGGCAGTATCTCCATTCCTGATCTCAAGCTGTACTATAGAGCAACAGTAATAAGAACTGCATGGTACTTGCATAGACACCAACTAGTGGATCTATGGAATTGGATAGAAGTCCCAGAAATACACCCACACAGTATGGACTACTGATTTTTGACAAAGATGCCAAAACCATACAATGGAAAAAAAAAGATAGCATCTTCAACAAAAGGTGCTGGTCTAACTGGATGTCTATATGTAGGAAAATGCAAATAGATCCATATTTATCACTCTGCACAAAACTAAAGTTCAGGTGGATCAAAGACCTCAGTATAAAACCAGACATACTAACACTGTTAGAAGAAAAAGTGAGGAGGAGCCTTGAACTCATTGTAACAAGGGACAACTTCCTGAACAGAACTTCAACAGTACAGGCTCTAAGAGCAATAATCAATAAATGGGACCTCATGAAACTGAAAAACTTCTATAAGTCAAAGGAAACTGTTGTCAAAATAAAATGACTGCTTGCAGATTGGGAAAGGATCTTCACCAACCCTATATCTGACAGAAGGTTAATATCCAGTATTTATAAAAATTTCAAGAAGTTAAACACCAACAAATCAAGTAACCCAAATTAAAAAATTGGGTACAGAGCTAAACAGAGAATTCTCAATAGAGGAATATAGAATGGCAGAGAAACACTTAAAGAAATGTTCAACATTCTTAGTCATCAGGGAAATGCAAATCAAAACCACCCTGAGATTTCACCTTACACCCATCAAAATGACTAAGACAAATAACTCAAGTGACAACTCATGCTGGATAGGATTTGGAGAAAGGGGAACCCTCCTTCATTGCTGGTGGGAATGTAAACTTATACAACAACTTTACAAATCAACCTGGCACTTTCTCAGACAATTAGGAATAGCACCTCCTCAAGATCCAGCTATACCACTTCTAAGCATATATCCAAAAGGCCCTCAAGTATACAACAAGGACATCTGCTCAACTATGTTTGTAATAGCTTTATTTGTAATAGCCAGAAGCTGGAAATGGCACAGATGGCCCTCAGTTGAGGAATGGATACAGAAATTGTGGTATATCTATACAATGGAATATTACTCAGCAATGAAAAACAAGGAAAACATGAAATTTGCAGGTAAATGGTGGGAAGTGGAAAAGATCATCCTGAGTGAGGTATCCCAGAAGCAGAAAGACTTACAGGGTATATACTCACTCATAAGTGGATATAGGATATAAAATATAGGATAAAATACTAAAATCTGTACACCTAAGGAAGTTAATCAGGAAGGAGTATGCTGGCTAAGATGCTCAAATCCCATGCAGAAAGGCAAAGAGGATGGACATCAGATGAGGGAGAATACAGGGACAGGACAGGAGCCTACCACAGAGGGCCTTTGAAAGGCTCTACCCTGTAGGTTGTCAAGGCAGATGCTGAGACTCATAGCCAAAATTTGGGCAGAGTGCAGGGAATCTTATGGAAGAACTGGGAGATAGTAAACCTTGAGATGACAGGAGCTCCACAAGGACAGAAACAGTTCCAAAAATTCTGGGCACAGGGGTCTTTTGTGAAACTGATACGCCAGCCAAGGACCACTCGTGGAGATGGCCTGAAACCCCTGCACAATAGGTAGCCTATGGCAGTTCAGTATTTAAGTGGGTTTTATAATAATGGGAACAGGGACTGTCTCTGACAGGAACTCATTGACCTGCTCTTTGATTACCTCGCATTGAGGGGGGATCAGCCTTGCCAGGCCACAGAAGAAGACAATGCAGCCACTCCTAATGAGACCTGATAGACTAGGATGAGAGTGAAGGGGAGGAGGACCTCCCTTATCAGTGGACTGGGAAAGGGACAGGGGTGGGAAAGATGGAAGGTGGGATCGGGAGGGGAGGAAGGAGGGAGGTATAGGGGGATTCAAAGTGAATAAACTCTTATTAATAAAATTTTAAAAAGAACACAATAAAATGTTGAAAGATTTTTTAAAACTATGCTGTTACACATAGTTTCAAACTATGAAAATATTGCCTGATACCAGTTATTGCTCCTAAATAATAAATAAATAAATAAATAAATAAATAAATAAGAGGAAGAATACTTCATACTCATCAAAGGAAAATTCCACCAAGATGGCATCTGTATTCTGAGCAACAATGCACCAAATACAAGGACACCAACATTTGTAAGAGAAACATTAATAAAACTTAAAAAACATATCAATCACCATACATTAATAGTGGGAGAGGTAAACATGTCACTATCATCAATGGACAGAGCAATGGAAAAGGACTTAAACTGAGAGATAATGACACAAATTGATGTCATGGATCAAATGAACCTAAGTGATATCTAGAGAATTTTTTAACCCAAACAGAAAAGAATCTATCTTCTTTCAGCACCTCACGGACCCTTCTCCAAAACTGAACATACAGTAGGTCACAAACCAGGCCTCAACAGATACAACAAGATTGAAATAATATCTTGTATCCTATCAGACCATGATGGGCTAAAGATGGACCTCAACAATAACAGAAATAAGAAAAGCCTACACACATGTGGGAACTGAGCAACTCTCTACACAATGAAATCTAGGTCAGGGAAGAAATAAAGAAAGAACTTCTTACAATTCAATGAAAATGAAGGTACATCATACCCAAACTCATGGGATGCAATGAAAGCAGTCCTAAGAGGAGTTTTAATAGCACTAAAGGCCTTCATAAGCTATTGGAGGCATCCCATACAAGCAACTGAATGGAACACATGAAAGCCCGAGAAAAAAGAAGCAAATACTCTCAACAGGAGTAGACTACTAGGACTAACCAAACTCAGGGTTGAAATCAATAAAATAGAAACAAAGAGAATAATTCAAAGAATCAACAAAATCAAGAGCTAGTTCTTTGAGAAAATCAAATACATAGACAAACTCTTAGTCAAACTAAGTAAATGGCAGAAAGACACTATCCAAATCAACAGTCTGAAAGGAAGAGAGAGAGAGATAACAGACACTGAGAAAATCCAAAGAACCATTAGATCTTATGTCAAAAACCTATATGCCGCATAATTTAAAACTCTAAATGAAATATACAATTCTCTTGTTAGATTCCACTTACCAAAGTTGAATCAAAATCAGGTAAAGATATTAAATAGTCTTTTACTGCCTAAGGGAATAGAAGCAGCCATCTAAATACTTGCAACCAAAAAAAGCCAAGAGTGAGATGATTTCAGAGCAGAATTCTACAAGAGAGTCAATGAAGAGTCAATATCGATATTCTTCAAATTATTCCACAAAATAGAAATGGACGCAACATGACCAAACTCCTTTTGTAAGACCACAGTCACCTTGGTAAATCCTCAAAGACCCCCAAAAAGAAAGAGAACTTCAGATCAATCTCTTTTAAGAACAATGATGCAAAAATACTCAATAAAATAATTGCAAACCAAATCCAAGAACATATCAAATATATCATCCACCATTACCAAGTAGGCTTAATCCCAGGCATGCAGGGATAGTTCAATATAGGGAATCTTAATCTGTCATATAAACAAATTGAAAAAAAAAACAGGATCATTTCCTTAGATGCTGAAAAAACATTTGACAATATCCAACAGTTATTCTTGTTTAAAGTCTTGGAGAGACTGGGGACAGAGGCACAGATCTAAAAATAGTAAAGACAATATACAGCAATCCTATAGCTAACATCAAACTAAATGGAAAGATAGTTAAATCAATTCCACTGAACTCAAGGACAAGACAAGGCCACACACTCTCTCCAAATCTCTTCAGTACAGTACTCAAGTCCTATCTAGGGCAATAAGACAACTAAAGGAGATCAAGGGGATACAAATTGATAAGGAAGAAGTCAAAGTATTGCTATTCACATATCTGACACTATATAAAAGTGACCCCAAATATTCTACTTTAGGGAACTCCTACAGTTGAAAAATACTTTATCAAAGTGGTTGGACATAAAGTTAACTAAAAAAAAATCAGTAGAACTCCTGTATGCAAAAGACGAATGGACTGAAAAAGAATTAGGAGAACAACACCCTTCACAATAGGCAGGAAAAAAAAAAAACGTAATGTACCTTGGAGTTATCCTCAACAAGCAAGTGAAAAACCTGCATGGAAAAAAAAAAAAACTTTAAGCCTATGAAGAAAGAAATTGAAAAAGATACAAGAAGATAGAAATATCTCTCATGCTGATGGGTCAGAAGGATCAACATAGAAAAAATGTTATCATACCAAAAACAATCTATAGATTAAATGATAATGCCATCAAAATATCAACACAATTCCTTAAGGAATTTGAAAAAAAAATTCTCAGCTTCATATGGAAAAGTAAAAAAGCCAGGATAGCTAAAACAGTCCTGTACTATAGCAGATCTTCAGTAGGTATCACCATCCCTGATCTCAAGCTCTAATATAAATCAATAGTAATAAAAAACTGCACAGTACTGAAATAAAAACAGAATGGTGGATGAACGAAATTGAAGTGAAGACCCATAAATAAACCCACACACCTATGGACACTTGATTTTTGACAAAGAAGCCAAAACCACGCAATGGAGAAAGGACAGCACCTTCAACAAATGTTGCTGGTCTAACTGGAAGTCTACATGTAGAAAAATGAAAATAGATCCATATTTATCACCCTGCATCAAACTACAGTCCAAGTTGTTCAAAGACCTCAACATAAAACCAGATACATAAAACCAGAAAAAGTGGGAAAGAGTCTTGATCTCATTGGCATAAAAGGTAACTTCCTCAACAGAACACCAAGAACATTGGCTCTAAGATCAAGAATTAATGAATAGGATCTCATGAAACAAAAAGCTTCTATGAAGCAAAGAACTCTGTCAATAGAACAAAATGACTGCCTACCGACTGACAAAAGATCTTCACCAACCCTTCATACAACTGAAAGAGCTAATAAACAATATATATAAAGAGCTCAAGAAATTAAACTCCAACAATCCAAATAATCCAATTTAAAACTGGGGTACAGAACTAAACAGAGATTTCTCCACAGAGGAATATCAAATGGTGGACATTAAATGCTCAATATCTGTAGTCATCATGGAAATGCAAATGACATTCCATCTTAAACCCATCATGGCTAAGATCAAAACCTGAAGTGACAGCAAGCTAGTGAGAATGTGAAGAAAGAGGAACACTCCTCCATTGCTGTGGGAGTGCAAACTTATACAACCATTTTAGAAATTAATCTGATGCTTTCTCAGACAATTGAAAATAGTGTTACTTAAAGACACAGCTCTACCATTCCTGGATATATATCAAAAAGATGCTCCACCATTCAACAAAGATATTCGGTCAACTATGTTCATAGCATCTATATTCATAATAGCCAGAATAGGGAAACAAACTACATGTCTCTCAACCAAACCATTGTTTTACAGAAATTGTGGTACATTTACACAATGGAATGCTACTATGGTATTTAAAAAAAAAAAAAAAGGAAACCATGAAATTTTCAGACAAGTGGATGGAACTTGAAATGATCAGCCTAAGTGAGTTATTCCAAAACCAGAAAGGCATGCATGGTATATTCTCATTAATAAGTGGATAATGGCCATAATATAGGATAAACATACTACAATCCACAGACCTAAAGGAGCTAAATAAAAAGGAGGACCCTATGGAGAATGGTCAATTCTTATTCAAAGGGGCAAATAGAATTGACACCAGAAGTGACTGAGGAGAGGGAACAGGATGAGAGCCTAACATACATATCCTCCAAAAGACTCTATCCAGCGGGGGTTCAAAGCAGATGCTAAGACTCATAGCCAAACTTTGGGTAGAGCACAAAGAATCATAGGAAAGAGTAGAGGGATAGAAAGTAGAAAGACCCAGACCTGGCAGGACCTCCATAAGAAGACCAACAAGGACAACAAATCTGGGCCCATGGGGACTTGCAGAGATTGATGCCCCCACCAAAGACCATTCATGAAGAGGAACCAGACCCCTGCTCAGATGTAGCTGATAGGCATCTCAGTCTCATGTGGGATCCATATTAAGAAGAGTAGGGGCTGGCTCTGACATGGACTCTGTTGCCTGATCTTTGATCACTTCCCCCTGGTAGAGGGGGCATTGCCACACCACAAAGGAAGAGAATGCACGCAGTCCTAGTGAGCCTTGATAGGCTGGAGTCAGATGGTAGGAGAGGAGGGCTCCCCCTATCTGAGAATTGGAAATGGGCTAAGGGTGAAAGAGGAACAGAGGAGTGAAACCAGGAAGAGACAAGGGAGGGGGCTAAAATTGGGATCTTAAGTGGATAAATTATTTTTAAATTTTATTTATTTATTTATTACAATTTATTCACTTTGTATACCCACTGTAGCCCCCTCCATAATCTCCTCCCAGTCTCACCCACTCTCCTTCTTTTCCCCCTATGCCTTTTCCATATTCTCCTGATAGGGGAGGAACTCGTTTCCTTCTATTTGAACCTGGCTTATTAGGTCTCATCAAGGATGGCTACACCATATTCCTCTGTGGCCTCAAAAGGGTGCACCCCCCAGGAGGAGGTGTTCAAAGAGCTGAGTTCATGTCAGAAAATAAGTTATAGAAAAACAAATTTAAATTAAAACAAATTAAGTGTGAATAAAATAAATAAATAAATAAATAAATAAAGTAAAAAAAAAACAAACACAACCGGTAGAAAGATTGTCACACACCTGCAATTCAATAATTCAGAAAGCTCAAACACTGTTAGTGTCATGAGTACATGCCATTCTAAGAAATTAAATATACTCTCTGCCAAATTTCAAGTGTAAGATGTGGATGAAGATCAGCACAACATATTCTTGCATATACAAAACAAAACAAAATTAAAAAAAACCAAAATTAAAAAAATTAAAATTAAAAATTAAAATAAAAAAACAAAATTAAAAAAAATTAAAATTAAAAAAAAACAAGGCTTAGCAGCCAATGTTGATATTGATGTTGATGCCAGGCGTGTTGGACTAAATTTAAGCCCAACACTAGACTGGAGTTACATCTGTAAGTTGAAAACCTTTTTGGTCTACATACCAACTTTCAGGACAGCCAAGGCTACAAAGAAACTTTTTCTTCAGTGTCAAAAACAGAAACATTATCTTCTCTGGGAGCTTTTTTGATTCAATCAAATAAGTTCTGACCAAATTCACTATAGGCTTATTGTCATTCCATATGAAAATGTAGTCTAACTTCAATGATCCTAAAATTCTGCCATAGCTCATATACTGTTCAAATGTTCACAGTCTCTTCTGATATACAAGAGAATCTCTTGGGTTCCACATCTTGTAACATCAGAAGTAAGTTGCATCATTCCAACATAGATGCACAGAATACCCCTTCCCATTCTAATATTGAGAATGCATATATAGTGAGGGAAGACTGGACCAAGAAAAGAAGTTCAGCAAGGAAAACAACAAATCCTGTTGCTGTTTCAAAAGGCTTAGATGGTCCTATCCCTGCAATATCTCATACATCTCTCAGTTTGGTTACTTCCACTACCTATAGGCAGCACTCTATGGGAGGTGTCTCCTAACTTAGGTATCTCAACAACTTGTAGTGTCAAGATGCAACTCAGGCTTCACCCTCACCACTTCATGCAATGAACCTTTATATTATCTTCACTGGGGATCTGACTCTGCCAAACGCAGATGGCTGGCACTGTGCTCAATTGAAGCTACAAAGAAAGAATCTATTACTTTAAATTTTGCATTTTTTTTGTTTTTAGAACCAGCACAACATGGGTGAGCCTGTCAAGTTGGATTCTACATTGGGTTGGATAAATTGGGATGGACCATACCACACTTGGACCACTTTTGGAGCAGGTTTTATATGAAGTTCCTTCCTGACACTAGGAATCACTCTGCCTACTCTTTCCATTAACAGAAGAATTAACAGTGAGGAGTATTACTGTATGGACACCCAGTGAGGAGTATTACTGTATGGACACCATATTTCAAATCCAGACCTATGACCTTTTCTTTGATGTTGATAATCTCCTTGAAAATTACTGTCTCTTTTTCAGCATGTGACTGCCATCTGAACCTACCTAGTGATGCTTTTCTCAACAAATCAAAAACTTTACATTTATTTCTGCTCCACTTGTCTTTTTCTTTCACCGTGGTCCTGAATGTCTCACTAAAAATAACCATTCAACAGATTTAGTATTCCAAGTAAGAAATCCAACCTATTACTTTTTAATTCTGCCTTACTCAATTTCTCAAGGCATACATAGAGTAAGTATGATGTGCAGTATAAATATCACACAAATGACCTATAGCTTAATTTTCCATGGAGTCTGTTGTCCTATGATATGGACGTCCTCTGTCTGCATTATTCTCAACACTCTGATTTTCTAGGTCTTACAAGAACAGCTGATGAAGCTCTGTATACAGTTTTCTAATGCTTTTGATATCTTAAATCATGATGTTTTCCATAAAAAGAGAACATTCCAAGGTTCTGTCCAGCAGTGAAATTAGTCTTTGCATGTAATTTTTTGTTCCAATTTGCCACTTTGTTGCTGTGACTAAATCCCCTAACCAAAAGCATGTCAGCTCATGAATGGGTTTATTCATTTAGTTTGGTACTGTCAGATCACAGTCCATCATTTTGGGAGCTTAGCATAAGCAAAGCCTATAAAAAGCAAACCTGTCTGAAAAGAAAATAAAAGAATAGAAAATAAAAAACAGAAAGAAAAATGAAATAGCTACATGTGTCAAAGAAAATGTTAAATCTAAAAGTTCCCTACCACAAAACATCCAGGAACTCTGGGACATTATGAAAAGACAAAACAGATTAGCAGAAGAAGGATGAGATCAAAGGTCCACATGATATTTTCAACAAAATCATACAAGAAAAATTTCTTAACCTAAATGTCTATCAAGGCAAAAGAAGCATACAAAACACCAAAGAGACTGGACCAGGAAAGAAATTACTCTTACCACAGAATAATCAAAACTCTACATATACAGCACAAGGAAAGAATAGGAAAAGCTTCAACAGAAAAAAATAAAATAAAATAAAACAGACCACACTAACCAACCAATCAAATAGACAAACAAAAAACAACCAAGAAATAAATAAAGACAGATCTTTGAAATTAATCTTGTATTCTCAGTAAAGATGCTGGAAGTTGAAGGGCTTAAACAGTGTGCTTCTGACTCTTAATAAACTACAGAAGCCAACACAAATTATTAAGCATGTCCAGAGATTTTCAATCAGCAAATGAAAAAAATAAGATGCTTCATGATAAGGTCAAATTTAAACATATGTATCTATAAATGTAGCCCAACACAGGGTGCTAAATCAACCAACACCACTACCAAAATACCAGGATTTACAATCACTGTTTGTTGATATCTCTTAATACCTTTAACCAAAATTCACCAATAAGAAGACACAGGTTCACAAAATGGATGATAAAACAGAATCCATCCTTCTTCTAAATACAAGAAAAACAGCTTCACATCAATCATAGACAGTATCTCAAGGTAAAGGGTTGGAAAAAGATATTCCAAATTAATGGACTGAAGTATCAAGTTGGTATAGCAATTTTAATATCTAACAAAACAGACTTCAAACAAAAACTAATCAAAAGATGGCAAAGTACAATATATATTCAAAGATATCCAGCAAGATAACATTTCAATACTTAACATCTATGCCCCAAACATAAGAGCACCAAATTTATAAAAGAAACACTTCTGCAGCTTGCATCACATCCTGGCCCTGATAAACAGATAGGGGAAGACTTCAATACACCACTCACACCAAAGACAGGTCCTCCAGCCCAAACTGAACAGAGAAATATTCCAGCTAACTAACATCAAAAACTAAATATACCCAAATAATGTTTACAGAACATTCCACCCAAACAAAAAGATTATTCCCTCTTCTCAGAAACTCATATACTGTTCTCCAAAATTGATGAAATACTTGAACAGTGGATGTATCAAAAGATATAAGAAACTAGAAATAACCTCCTGCATCTTATGAGACCACTATGGTTTAAAGCAGCACATCATCGATAATAAAAACAGTAGAAAGCTTACAAACTCATAGGAATTGAACAACTCTCTACTGAATTAAAAAATGGATCAAGACTGATATAAAGAAATTAAAGACTTTCTAGAAGTCAATGAAATGAATACACAACATATCAAAACTCACAGTACACAATGGAAGTGTTGACCAGAAGACAGTTTATAGCACTAAATACATTCAGAAAAAATATTCAGAAAGAACACTTAGTAGGAACTTAACAGCACACCTTAGTACTCTAGAAAAAAAGAAGTAAACATAACTAAAAGGAGTAGACAGTTAGAAACTACTGAACTGTGTCTTCACTGGTAAAACCAAATGTTTCCACAGGAAAAGAAAGGTGAATCCTATCAAAATTGATAATTATTAGATTTGAATAGTAGAGATCTCCTAAATAAGCAGAGGTAACTGTTCATCAAACAGTGTGGTAATTCAGTCCGAATTAACTTAATAAAGACTAAAGTTTTCTTCTTAAATAAAAAAGGATACTTTTGTTGTTTCATATTAAAAACAGTTAAGAGGTTTAAAATGTTTGAAGTAAATTCAAAGGTATAAACTTGTTTGAGATGGAATAATTTGGAGTGAATATATAATTTTTGAGCAGTGTGGTGATAGACAGTGCCTTTAATCCCAGCAGAGACAAGCAGTTCTCTATTAAGTAGTTGTTTTCTAAATTCAGGAGTTACAATGACAGGGTGTTGGTTGTTTATAGCATAGCCCTAATCCCAGCATTTTGGAGGCACATGACTTTTACATACCACGTGGGAGGGAGAGGCAGGCACATAGGATTTACAGTGATTTTATTTAAAAGCTGCTTGTAATAGGCAGGCTGAAAATCAAAGTGAATGCCCTTTATTATCTAGAAATAAATACACTTTAAGGTATATTTGTAAACTTTCAAAGATTTTTTAACTTTAATTAAGATACTATACTTTTTCTATTTTCAAAAGTTATTTTGCCCTATAAAAGATATAACATGCCTAAAAAGGTACAACATTCACCCCCGAATTAGGGATGGGGCAGGGTTTTGATTTAATCTTTTCAGGAGAATAAAATCATCCAACTAAAGAATATGGAGACCACTGGACACATGAAACTTCTGAAGAGAATGACAGATCACCAAAAGAAAATGTCAAAAGAGAAGGAGTAAACTGGCCAACTGGTATCACTCACCTTCATGTGGTCTCTTCTGCCTTCTACAGACATAAGTGCAAATTGTCTTTATGTGATTGCTAAAGAACAATCCAAAATCTCTATCTCATATCAGAAAAGCCACCTGATAAGAAGCAGAGGAAAACAGGAAAGTAAGTGATGATTCTATTGCCACGAATCTCATAATCTTTTGGCATGATGTGACTTCTATACTTACCACAAACTTCAATAATCAAGAATGTGTACAGTGTTTATGAAAGAATGAGGGGGTGAGAGAAAAAGCCAAAAAAAAAGAAGCCTAAATTATATTCAAGTTTACATGAAAAGACATAAGGAAACTCTAGTATGAAAAATGTGCACTGGACCAGAGATAATTTTTTTCTAACTAATACAAATTAATTAAACACAGATTCCACAATTGTTACGAGACAAACATAAAATGACACCTAATCTGTTATATATCTGACCCCCCAGCTACTACTAACCTCCTTTATACAGAGTCCTTTTGCTCTGGAAGTCTTTTGGAAAATGGAGGTGATCATAAACATGGGTTATGGCTTGCAGCCCCTCATGTCCCCTTGTGGGTTAAGGCACAGCCCAGTCCTTTCTGACACTCACACACAAAAAAATGTTGGAGAATAATTTAGTATCTGTTTCCTGCTGCATGAATTATGTAACAAGATGTGGAATCTGCCCTATCCACTTATTTAAAACCAGGCACACCTGACAAAATTCTGCATCTCAGAAATTCCTTTTGTACCCTGGAATTGAATTTCCCTAAACCACGCCATTATGACTGGTGACAGTTCAAAGGTTTAAAAAACGTAATCAAGTATTGCTGAAAGATGACCACCACCACCTATTTTCTTCCAGTTTCAAAACGACTTGTAAAATTTGTTACACAAAGGTGTGTGAGGAATACAGCATTCATCATTTCTAGAAATGAGACCTTCAATTTTCCAATCTGTCCACTGCAAAACCAATGCCTGATATTATAAGCACCACAAATTTATACTGCCCAGGCCACAAAATCCTCACTTCTTTGGACAATCAACTCTCAGGAAGGGTCAGAGGTCTCTGACAAGATCACCACATGGAGACAAACAAAACCACAGCCTGAACCACAGTCCATCTTGGCCAAAGCAGATCAGGCTGTGATAGCTCAGCAGCCTGTTATTCCTGGCCTGGGGACAATGGCATGACATGGCCTCTGGTCTCACTCACAGCTCTTTAGAGCTACATCAGAGGAAAATCCCAGAACAAACTCATAAACTACCTCCCACTGTTGCTCCTGCCTGCTAGGCCGGCCCAGAGTCCTTCCTTAGCTTGAACAATAGAGCTGAGTCTCAGGAGAGTAGTAGATCCTCTACCAGTGGATCAAAGATCAAAAAAATGCAGATAGCAGAGGCATTCTAGCTTTGCCCCATCCCCTATGGGCACACAGAATGCTAATGTTGTTATAAAAGAATGAAAATCCCAATTGTTCAATTTTAAAACTTGCTAGCGCAGAAAGGCAGAGAAAGCACCCATCTGACCCTGCTACTCACTTCACCTCCAAGAGGAAAAAGCCCCAAAAGCTCACCAGCTCATATGACAGCTCAGGGGGGATAGACCAAAGGAACCCTAGGCCAAAGGCTTTCTACCTCAAAGCTCAAAAAGCCCAAAATCTACCATGCTAAAACTCCTTCCACTTTTACACTCTGTCTTAAATACATTTCAGCTGAAAGTTCCACTTTCTCTTTAATCCCTGTCAGCTGGTTTCTTGCTTTGCCTCTTGATCTAGGGTGAACATTATTTCATCCTGTGCACCGAGAGCTTTTGAATTAAACGTATGTTCTAGGGCTGATGGAACCATGCTATAATCACCTGTTTACAATAAATTGTAAGTTTTTGGAATTAAAGTTTGTGTTAGAGCTCACCCACACCAAACAAAGCACAGGTTTTTACAGTTCACAATCTAAGGGATCACACTGGGATCAAATATCCTGCAACACCCTCATTTTGGAAATGTTTTAAAATACAATCTTCCATTCTCCCAGGGGACCTGTTCATCTTCCAAGATACAGGTCATTTATGTTGCACATCCCATTACGCGATCAGTGTCCAGTGCAGTCATCTCTTCCTCATATTTGGGAAGTCCTTCAGCAAAACCGCAGTCAAAAACCAAACAGTAACAACCATTAAAGAAAGAAATGGCCATGAATTTGGAAGCAAGGAGTAATTAATGGGAGCTCAATGAAAATGAGAAATAAAACAAAAAGGAAATGGCTGTACCTAGGAATGTTGGAGAAGAAAGTTTATTATAGATAGAAGAGAGAACATAGTCAGACACAGGGAAATTTGGGACCATCTAGAGTTGACATAACCCTGAGCTATGTGAGACGAGAGGAGAGAGGAAAGTGGAGAGCCAGAACAAAGGTCCAGGAGGATAAATGATAAATGAAAAAGACCAGGTAACCAAAACAGAATACATAAGGAAGGGAGGAGGGCAGCTCAACTCCTGGGCTAGAGAACTGTGTTTGACACCCATACCTTGTAAAAGGTAAGGACTGAGGGATGCAGGGAGAACCTGACAGCCACATCTTCTTTGATTGTTAAGTAGCCACCTTAACGATTCATCCCAGCATTTGAGATGTAAAGTACAGAGGAATGAGAAGGTTGAAGCAATTTCATTATAATCTCAAAAATTATATTTAAAAGTTGAAAATGGCTTTATGATCCAATATTATTCAGGGAATTCAAGTATATATTAGAGCACAAAAAGTATTACTCACACCTTTTCTCTCAGGTTGTGCATTTTCAAATGGGGGGAGGGGAAACATACTACCACAGCAATTTGTCCAGAACTTCTGTGTTGTTTGAACTCGTGCAACTATAGAAATTTACTTTCCAGAAACAAGTTCAGCAACCAATCCATATTTTTTATTCCCTTTTTGTATGATTCCCCCACAAATGTATAGTTTTTACTTTTATTAACCATCCACAATTGATTACCTGACTCATTGCCATCTTCCCTCCTCTTGCACCCTTTCTGTGTTGTGACTACACCCTCTTCAAAGTAGGTCAGTGAACTCAGTTCTTACACAGGTTCCTCTTTATTTGTAAATGCCCACCTCCAAATTCAGGGTGTTCAGTGGATACTCATTCACTGGTCTCTTTTACTTCACATTCACAAGACAGGGCCCACCTAAAAAGAGCTGCAGGACTATGTTCTAGGCACCTGTCAGTAGGAGCAGCATTCTGTGTTCAAAGAAAGTCTCAATTACATAATATGTGAAAGGTTGATCTCCAGGAGACATTACTTTAAACATAAATATCAAAGCACTAAAGAAAAAGGAATAAAATTCTTAATGACTAGGGATTATCAGAGAATATTAACTAATAAGAGAATAGAACAGTGATGCATCAACAAAATAAAATTTAATCACACCAACAACTGACTTTTTAAAAATTATTTATTTATCATGTATACAACATTCTGCATGCATGTACACTTGCACACCAGGAGAGAGCACCAGATCCCATTATAGATGGTTGTGAGCCACCATGTGGTTGTTGGGAATTAAACTTGTGACCTCTGAAAGATCAGCGAGTACTCTTAACCTATTAGTTGAAAAATACACATAGGCATACTGACTTTGAAAAACACAGGCCATTCTCTTGTAGAGGGAAAGCCATTAATAAGATACTGTTTGATGCTGTCTCTGTGTACAATATTAGCTGCTGAGACCTGTAACCTGACAGACACAGCTTTATCCAATTACCTGTGTCTCAAATTTGAACTGACAGAACTATGTCAATGAGGATTGTACATAAGGGCATAGGACAATCCCTTAATTTGAAATTCAAAATTCACTAGGTCAAGTTATATGACCCAAATTGTACACCCACAAATCTGGTCTGTTTTCATTTGCATTCATGAAATAATAAATACATGTTGGGAAACTACAGATTAGAAAACCTCATCCTGCTACATCTCTAGATAATCCTGGTGAGCAAACATGTGTATCTCAGGATCTTATTTTCTAATAGGCCAGGTTAGCAGGATACGTATCTGTGGATTGTTTTACAGGCAGTCTTCCCTCAGCTAAATTCTAACTGGTGCCGCTAGTTTCTCAGCAATAATAAATCCTCCACATCATCAGTTCTACTCTTCTATATCACAGTTTAATATTTGAGTGCACTCTGACATAGGACATAAACCATTTATAAACCCCTACAAAATTCAAATGGATCTTTTAGAACTGAGAGAACCTACCTGACACCCCCCAAAGTCATCAGGAACTAGGCCTAAAAAAGGTCACCTAAAGGTCACTAGAATAGTGACTCTACCTTAAGGTTAGCAGGAACTAGGCCATGGGTCACCAATTCCAAAAATAGGGTCATAAGATTCCCTACCCAAGGAACAACCTGAAGATAATCACAAGGATGGGAAGGTATCTCATCTCAAAGTGGGGCATTTGTGCTGAGCATCCTACCAACCTTGTAGTAGAACATTCAAAGACACAGAAAATACCTAACATTCCTGAGGCCTAGAGATAGCATGCTCAATGTTAGTTATGTTAGCTAGCCAATCACTTTGTAAAAAACTTGCCCTTGCTGAATGCCACCTAATCCTGTAACTGTTAAACTGGAACTTCCTGGTTCTTCCTAAAACCCCAATCAAAACCCCACCATGCAGCTGCTCAGGGCTCTCCTCTGTGATCCACTATGTTGATGATGATGGAGATTTTTATTTAAGTTCAAATAAAAATCTTTGCTCTTGCATATGTGGTCCAGCTCCTTATGATCTTTGGGTACCCTAAGATCTAGGTATAATATTTGGGGTCTCATATTGGATCACCATGGCTCCCAAGCACCCCCGACACATGGAGATGAACAACAGCCTGTAAGTAAGCACTCTGTCAGTATCTGTCTGTGTCTGTCTCTGTGTTTCTCTAGTTTCTTTTCGGGGGCCCTGAGGTAAAATGTGTAATCTGTGTGGTCAAAAAGGTTAAAGCTGATGCTCTGGAAAACTGTGGGTCACAGGGGGCCTGGAAGATATTCTATACCCCCCCTTGAAGGGTCAGATATGTAAAGGGAGTTGAGCATCCACTTTTCTCTGTTCTCTGAACCTCAGAAAGGATGAATGTGCCCCTATCTGTAAAGAGTGGTAGAGTACCCAGTTTTCTGTGATCTTTGGACAAGGACAATGCAGGTATCTCCTGCATCAGGGATTCACTGATATCCTACTTTCATTTTTTCCACTGCAGGAGTGGTGGGATCTGCTGTCTGGCTCTGTGTATTTTTCTGCTGTACAAGCAATGGATCTAGTCTGTGTCTTGTTTAACTGTTTTGACTCTCACTGCCCTTTTTTTTGTCTCTGGGACTGACTGAGGACATGGGACAGAATCCTTCTATCCCCCTAGACCTGATTCTTTTCCATTTCAGGAGGCTTGAGCCATGCTTCACAGGTTCCAGTGAAAGTGGCAAGGAGGTGGCAAGGGATTGATACAGTATGTGGAGCCCCAGGCTTGGCACTTCTGCCAATGTTCTCTGGTCTCTGGTCTGGCAGAGCTTATCCAATACTCTGACCACAGTTCTGGCAGAGCTCTGGACTCTGATCTCATAGAGATTTGCTGCTGCTGTGGTCTCTGGTCTGGCAGAGTTTGACTGGTGCTTTGGCCTCTGGTCTGGTAGAGATTAACAGATATGTTGCTGCTCCATTCTCTGCTCTGGCTGAGATGGGTCACCGTTCCAAACTCTGGTGTAGATGGGTGGAGCCTGATTTCGGGGTAAGCCACCACTAATGGAACAGGATAGAGGGCCCATAGAGAGACAGGCCACTGTTCTGAGTTTTGGTATTTTCTTCTTCCATTATCTTTGAGCGCATTGTACCCAGTACATTTTTTCCTTTGTTGTTCTTTTGTGGTTTTGTTTGCTTGTGATGGACTCAGTGGGCCGGTGATCAAACAGCTGTGCTCCATTGTGACTTTGCCTTCCTCATGCTCCCAGCACTACAAGCTGGGGCACCTCTGGTCACCAGTGGGAACACATATTTCCACAGGTTTGGCTAGGAAGGCTCAGTTGGAGAGGGGTCTGTGTGCAGAAAATCCTGCTGGGCTGGACCTTGTTGCCTCCTTGCTATCTCTATGAGGAAGGTCAGTGACCTGAGGTTAGCTCTGGCTTGGAACAATGACCGCCAAATAATGTTCTTAGATGAAAAGTATTGTAGTTATTACTATTATTATTATTATTTGGTTAGGATCAACCTGTAGCCCAGCCTGGCCTTAAACTAAACAGCTATACGATGACCTTGAATTTCTGATCCTTCTGCTCCACCTCTTATCAACTGAGCTACACTCCCAATCCCACAACCTTCTTTTTTTGAGCCATAGGTGGCTTTCACAAGGAAGTGAACGGAACTCAAATAGGGAAGGCTTGGCTCCACTGAGCTCCTGGGTCTGAGCCTGTGTACTGGCACTGTGCCAAGAATACCCACCTGAGTACCTTGACATCTCACTTATTAGCCTGGCTGCACTTATGAAATTGTCACCTGAGAATGAATCCAATTCTTTTTTAGTTGAGGTCTCATACCAGCAACTAAAAGAATTTTGTTAGAAAATCTTAGAAAGCACATGTATGATTGTGGTTTGCATGGGTGGGGAACCTCTGTCAATGTGCTCCCCAACGTCCTAAAGGACATAAGCATGGGGTAAGGGGAGGGGTAGATGAGGAATTCACCATGTCTGTGTATCTATCCCTCCACCCCCAGAAAATGAGTTGCTTTACTTAATCACCAGTGCAAGAAAACAATAGCTAGAATGCATTTGAGGTTCAAGATTTAGAAGTGAGGCTGCAGGGGTCCTTTTGGCAATGCTTTCAAAGAATTGCATCCATTCAAATGCAATGTTTGTAAACAAACACTGAGCAAGAAAAGCAGAGAAGGGATAGGGAGGGGAGGGGAATAAAAAGAGGACAGGGGAGGGACATGTTCAAACTTTTCCTGGCAAGAAAACAAAAAGGAAAAAAAAATCCTGCTTAATGAATTTCCAACTTTTGTGTGTGTGCCCAAGAATTCTTTTATTATTATTATTTATTTATTTAATTTTTGTGTTAAATATTTTTAATTTTTTAACTTTTATTAATTACACTTTATTCACTTTGTATCCCCCCATAAGCCCGTCCTCCTAATCCCACCTACCTTTCCCTTTCTTCACTCATGTCTCTCCCCAAGTCCACTGATAGGGGAGGTCCCCCCTCCTTCCTTCTGATCTTAGTCTATCAGATCTCATCAGGAGTGGCTGCATTGTCTTCCTTTGAGGCCTGGTAAGGCTACTCCCTCCACATGGGGTGGTGATCAAAAAGCAGGCCAATCAGTTTATGTTAGAGGCAGTCCCTCTTCCCATTACTATGTAACCCACTTGGACACTAACTGTCATGGGCTACATCTGTGCAGGGGTTCTAGGTTATCTCCATGCATGGTACTTGGTTGGAGTATGACTCTCTGGAAAGACCCAAGTGTTCAAATTTTCTCATTCTGTTGCTCTCCTTGTGGAGTTCCTGTCCTCTCCAGATCTTACTATTTCCCACTCCTTTCATAAGATTCCATGCACTCTGCCCAACAGTTGGCCATAAGTCTCAGTATCTGCTTTGATAGTCTGCAGGGCACAGCCTTTTAGAGGGCCTCTGTGGCAGGTTCCTAACTTGTTTCCTGTTTTCTTCTTCTTCTGATGTCTGTCCTCTTTGCCTTACAGGATAGGAATTGAGCGTTTTAGTCAGGACCCTCCCTCTTGATTAGTTTCTTTAGATGTACAGATTTTAGTAGGTTTATTCTATATTATATGTCTATATGAGTGAGTATATACCGTGTGCCAAGAATTTTTAAGTTGTGTTTATGTGTACATTCCTCTCATCATATTTACATATATACTCTAAACGTTTGCTGAATAATGGTGTTTCAATGTTTTTCCCACATTTCAACTGAATTATTTTTGGGCACTAAATCTAAACCCAATTCTTATCAATATTTGGAGGTTTTACTTGTTTTGAATGTGTGGTTTTATTTTCTTAGTTAACAGTGTATACACAGTCCCTTACACCGGGGTCATCATATTTGGGTCTCTAACAAAGTAATGAAAAACAGTAAATAGTACTAATAATGTTAACGACTAAAATGAAAATAACTGAGTGCATTGTACAATGATCTCAGATGCTCTTTTCAGACAGAACATTTTATGATGAAATTTTTTTCATGAGGCACAAAATGTCTGCAAAGCTTAAGGCTTGTTTACAACGTTCTCTTAAAAACAAGGTTCAAGATGCGTCCTGAAGTCATAACATCAAATGATGCACAGAGAGGACATAATCACCTTTGCAGATATGGTCTCCTAGGGATAAGTATGGTAGGATTCAAAGCTCAGGACAATTTCTGTTATATGTCTTCTCATAAAACCTAATGAAAAAATTTGATTCATCCCAGAAAATGAACATATACATAAAACCAACTACATATAAAGCAGGTAAATGTCAGGAGAAGGACCAGGTTAAAAACTAACACCAAATAAGTATCACTGTTGCTGTATCTGGAATTTCTACCTTATTTGGAATGCAGAGACAAGACTGTTAACCACTGTATTGAAGGAAGTGCATCTGCATAAAGAAAAGCAATGTTTTGATTCTCCTGTTCTTTTTTCTCCTCCCCTTCCTCCTCCTTCCTTACCTCCTATATGTGAAGCAAATGTTCTACCTCTGAGTTGTATTCCTGCCTTCTGTACAAAACAGGGAGAAACAGATAGTCTTTGGATATAATGAAGCCAGATGCTAAATCTCACTAAAGCTTAAAGGAAGCAACTCATTATGGGATAAATTAAAGAGAACACAGAGAAGGCAACCGGCATAGAGTAGGCTGTCATAGTAACAGCAGTAACAGAACAAGATAAAAAGACTGCAGGAAAAGTTTTTACAGATGGCACAATGGCTAGCATTAGCAAATAAAATGCTACATGCTCCCATCCTTTAGGTGGGAATTCTGTATTACTATCAGATTATGAAGACTTTGTTAAAGGAATTTACTTTTTAAAAGGTTATTTGTCCTTCCACAGATAGTTATTGTGAAGTAGGTACCCAATACTGTGCTAAGTCCTGAACACACAATAATGATTGATGTAAACACAACTCTTTCTCTATAAGCTTACAGTCTTGTGGGGTAATCCACCATAAACAAACCCATAGACCATGCATAGAAATGTATACATCACTATAAATTCCATTATGAAACCTAAAGGAAAGCAAGAGGTACCTAACACCCCAGAAAAGATAAAGAACATACGTATTCAAAGGCTGAGAGATGAGAACATTTTAGTTCAGTAGATGAAATGAAAGGTGAATTTATTTTCAGTATACTAGGGGAGAAGAAAGGAATGATTATGATGATGATGATGATGATGATGATGATGATGATGATGATGATGATGATAATAATAATAAAAGATTAAAAAAGGATGGTAGCCATCCCTCTCTGCTGCTGCTGTTATTTTCATCCTTGCACCCTCTCATGTGACTCTATGCCCTCTAGTGGTGACGGGAGGCAACTTCTCCATCATTTCTCTCTGGAACTGTTGATGGTTTAATCAGCAGAGCCTGCAGGGCTGGTGGCCTCCAGGGAGAGCCCATGAAGGGGAGGCTCTGGCAGGGTGACTCCAGGAAGTGACCATGCTTCCTCAGCCAGGTTCCGGATGGAACTCGGAACCCCGGTTGCCAGGTAACGGGAGGTGAGCAGCAGCAACAGCAGCCTGGATAGACCAGCCGGTCCAGAGGAGCTGGAGAGATGAGTCTGTTCTGCTTCCTGGGCTTCCTGTTCTGCTTCCTCCACGGGCTCAGGTCTCAGAGAAGACAGCGGTGGTTGCCTGTGCCGCTGCTGGAGACATGTGGTCTGCTCCCTGACACATTTCTGGCCTGTTCCCCACTGGGAGACCAAGGTAACCAGGGCTGTCCTGCAGCAGGGAAGCTTTCTGGTCCACTCCCACTCCCCATCCACCACGGTCGCGGCCTGGGAGAGTGTTCCTGTTGGGTCACTGAGGAACACTTTTCAAGCCTGCTTCGGTGTAGGGAAAGGGGTCGTTGGTGCCCCTCGGGGTTTGCACACTTCAAGCCTCCCTCCTGCCCTGGTCCTTTCTCAGAGCGAAAGGAAGAGAGCCTTCCATCACGGTATTCCCATTGCTCAGATGGCGTGAACTTCGTGGAGCAGATGATCCCCTATTTGCCCACTGCTCTTTCTGGCCCTTTATCCAAAGTTTGCGACCAATGGGGTGATTCTGGAATTGATTCTGAAAAGGCAGGCAAGTGGCTCCCCCAGGGATCCAAACAGACCTCCTCATGCTGTTTCCCAGGGCTTGTGTCCTCATAGAACTGGGGCCACTGAGTCCCAGCAGCCTGGGCCCGGGCCTGGCCCTTTAAAATGATATGGCCGAGCATGGGCGATTTGGGCAAGGGTGGGACTCTACCAGGTGCCATTCCCCTTCCCCAGGGAGTGTCACACGCCACCCTTTCTCACACCCTGAGCATCCTTTCCCTGTTTGTGTAAAGGATTCTGGACCCCATCTGTGTTGTTTGAGATGAATGGAGGCCCCTGCACCCTCAATCCCCTCCTTGGGACGATTTTGATAGTTCCTTCTGGGTGTCTCGGTGGGTTGGAGACACGGGGCCTTAGGGGTGACACCCCCGTGAAATGTCACAGGTATAGATGCTTCAGGCCCAACTGTGAGGGGGACAAGCAGACAACGATGTGAGTGGGCTTGAGGCCGAGGGGGAGATGAGCGGGGAAAGGGGTTTGGGATGGCCAGGGTGGAGGACCAGTAATGGCCAGGAGCCTCGCCTTTGGGGTTCTCGCCCTAGGGACTGTCCTAGCATCCTCGACAGCTGGTGGAGGACAGAGGTCTCCCACTGGACATCTGGGTTTTGAGTAGCAGAGCAGAGGGAGGAACAGGAGAGGAAGGACCCTGGGGGATACCAATGCCCCCCCCCCGCAGCCCCGAAGAGGGGCCAGGCTTCCGACACCATGTCCCTCTGCCCTCCTCTCACCCACAGTGCCATCTTCTCGTTCTTCTCTCAGTGGCTACAGAAATTGCCCCAGGATTTCTCTGGGGCCCCGGACCCAGGAGGCTGCTGGACTATGCCAGGATCCATGTGCCCACTGCAGAGTTGGACTGCCAATCTGGGGAGATCCTCCGGGGAATGGATAAGCCTGGGATAAGCTGAAGCCCGAGAAGGAGGAGGAGGATTAGGAGGAGGATGAGGACCTGGGGAGGCACCTGGTGAGACAGCAGCTGATTCCAGCCCCGTGTCCCACGGGGGAAGTGTCCTGAAGCTCTGGCCAATTAAGCAGAGGAGGACGCCTGTCAACTTGACCGTCCTGCAGGTAGGAGAGGGGACTGTGCCTTCCCTGGCATGGAGAGGCCATCTTGGGTTAGCTCATCCCATTCTGCGTGCCTTCAGGCTGCTCCCCTATCCCGGATGACGGCTCACCCCTTTCTGTGCTCAGATCCTGGGCTACCTGGGGCCTCAACTGCAGAGCTGCCCATGCAAGAGGCCTTGGTGGCCCAGGAGAAATGGAGCCTGGGTTCGGGGGCAGATGCTAAGCCCCAAGAGGAAGCTGAGCTCTTGGATCCCATGGCTGTGGGACCCCCAGTCTTGCCAGAAGCTGGACCAGTGCAACCTCTGGCTTTAGCATCCGAGGACACACAGGCCCTTGTGGACCTGGCGGATGAGCTACTGTTTCTCTCCACTGTGGTGCACTTGGGGGCACCCAATCCCCTGTCCTCGCTGCCCGAGGAAGACATATAGTTGGTACAATCACTGGCTGAGCTGCACCCAGCACCTGCTCCCCTTAGAGAAAAGATTCCTTTATTTTGTATATTTTTAAATTGCTGTTTTTCACTCTTGCGTTATTGTTGTTGGTTTCATATTATTATTAAAAGGGTGTTGCTTACTCATCTTAAGTGCTGTATTCAGAGATGGGGCCTCCCCATCTTCCCACAGTGGGTGGAGCCATTCCTAGGCTGTGGTCCTGGCTGAGCCAAGGGGTATGGAGCCTGTTTTGTCAAGAGTTTCCTACGAGCTGGGCATGTGCATCTATCTATAGAAGATCCTGCCAGGTGTGTAGTTGGTGCCCAGGGGGTCTACTGGGATAGATTGAGCCCCAGAAACAAAGCCCAACAGGGCCAATGCTTGACAGCAGACTTTTGGGGCCACAGCTGGGCCAAGAGCTAGGCTCTGAGGACCAGGACCAGGAACAGTACCAGGACCCAGCTCTGTGGACACTATCCCTGATGGGAAAAAAACCCTATAATTTGAGATACAGAGTACATTCTGGGGGATCATTTAAATCCATATTTCTACATAGCCATGCCTGTTTTAGAACTCAATCTTTGTAGCTGGGCATGTTTGTACACACCTGTAATCCAAGCACTCATGGAAGAAGAGACCTGAATTTGAGGCTAGCCAGGTCTACAAAGTGAGTCTAGGACAGCCAAGGCTACACAATGAAATTCTGTCTAAAAAACAAACAAATAAATGAACGAACAAACACAAAAGAGAGTTCACTTTATGGACCAAGCTGACCACAATCTCAGAAAGATTAGCTTGCCATGGACTCCCAGGTCTAGGATGACAGGGATGCACCTCTGAGCCAAGCTAAGATATTTTTAAAATGACCTATCCTATTCTCGAATCAAAGAATGATAGGATAAAATAAGATGTAGAAAGGTACCATTTTCTTTTAATGAACAGTAATAAGTCTTCAAAATCTACATTTATTTACACTTCCAAATCATTTCTGATGTTGTCAATAAGTGGGTTTTCTCCTTTGCTTTAATTTCATCCATTGAAAAATGTTTGGGTATGTATGTGCCAGTGAGAAGACAATTTATTGCTGTTAACTATTTGTTTACATCCCACACATGAGTTTTTGACATGAAACCCAAAGAGTCTTTTGGCCAGTGAAAAAACTGGTGCTTAGTTAGGTTTTAAAATAATTTATGTATGTGCTGCTGTGTGAATCTGTGTATACAATAGCCCAAGTATAGAAATATTAGAAAAATTTTATAGGAGCAATATGGGCTACCCAGAAATTGAGCTCAAATCATCAGGCTTAGAAACAACCAACTATGCCCACTGAGACAATTCTCTGACATTCACTTGTAGATCTGAGACAGTGTTATGAATAAGTCTTTACTCCTAAGAATGAACTAACACATTCCAAAACATGACAGCATTATATTATTTTAATTTGAAAATAGTATTTATTATTCAAAGTATTTCATATTCTTCCATCCTTATGTGACAATAGGTTTATAATCCAGATAGAAGACAATATTTTACTGATGTAATATTTCAGTTAAATTATTTGAGGATAGACTCAATGAACTCACCTGGGAATGTTTGCGGTAAGCAAAACTGGCAACATGACTTTGAACATCATATAACAATGAACAAAATAAACCCCACAAAGCTGTCACCAAGTCTTCACACATCTGTCATGGCATAAGAACTCATAGCCACATTACACACACACACACAACATGCTTTTTTGAAATAAATATCATTGCTGTTACATTATTTAGCACCTCTAGATAATTCTCTCAGAAGCCAGTACTTCAACATTAGGTGCCATATAGTAACTAATGGGAACATAAGAAGAATGGAACTTCAAACTATATATATATGTATACAGTCATACACACATACATACACACTATTAAACATTTTAACATTAACATTGGTAAAAATAGAACACACCCAGGGAACATCTTCCACCATTGGACATGTACTCAGAAGGTTGACACATGAGAATCAAGATTTCAAATGTGGCTTTGCCTAATTACTGGCATCCAAATCAGGCTTGAAAACAAAATCTTAAAGGAATTTGTGAAAATGAAAAACAAAAGCATCGTGCTTTCTCAGAGACCCTTCCTTGAAAAGCATGATTACACACTACCTGATATAAATAAGCAATGGATCACATAGATGATGGGAATCCCATTCTATTCTTTGCATCAGAAAAATACCTATCACCAAGTGGAAATGCATTATATCAATAGCAGCCACCGAAAGAATATCAGAATGATCTAATAAACTTCTGTGATTGGATTTGATACACATACAGCAAACTTCAATAACTACTCCGTTGTTTCTAATTATAGAACACAACCACAATTGGTGACCTCCTCCAATACATTATAAGTGAACATGGTAAATAATTTACTTCATCCAAGGCCATGTTTCTTTTCATGATTAGATTCTTAGGGTGTACAGATATTAGCACTTTTATCCTGTATTATATGTCTAATACCCACTTACGAGAGAGTATATACCCTGTGTGTCTTTCTGCTTCTGGGATACCTCACTCAGGGTGATCTTTTATAGATCCCACCATTTGCCTGACAATTTCATGATTTCCTTACTTTTAAATGCTGAGTAGTGTTCCCTTGTGTAAATGTACCACAATTTCTGTATCCATTCCTCAACTGAGTGGCAACTGGATTGTTTCCAGCTTCTGGCTGTTACAAATAAAACAGTTACAAACATGGTTGAACAAATGTCCTTGTTGTATACTTGATCAAATTTTGCATATATGCTTAGGAGTAGTATAGCTGGATCTTGAGGTAGCACTATTCCTAAGTTTCTGAGAAATTGCCAGATTGATTTCCAAAGTGGTTGTATAAGTCTACATTACCACCAGAAGTGGAGGAGTGTTCCCCTTTCCACACATCTTCTCCAGCATGTGTTGTCACTTGAGTTTTTGATCTTATCCATTCTGATAAGTGTAATGTGATATCCCAGGGTCATTTGGATTTGCATTTCCCTGATGACTAAGGAAGACTTTTGAGGGGACAGGAGTTCCACAAGGAGAGCAACAGATGAAAAACTACTGGACACAGGGGTATTTTTTGAGACTGATACTCCAACCAAAGACCATGCATCGAAATAACCTAGAACTTCTTCAACTCCTGTCCAGATATATTCCATGGCAGCTCAGTCTCCAAGTGAGTTCCCTAGTAATGGGAACAGGAACTGTCTCTGATATGAACTCAGTGTCTGTCTCTTTGGTCACCTCCCCTTGATTGGGGAGCAGACCATAGAGGAGGACAATGCAGACATTTCTGATGAGATCAGATAGGCTAGGATCAGATGGAAGTGGAGGAGGACCTTCCCTATCAGTGGACTTGGGATCAGAAATGAGAGGAAATAAGGAGGTTGGGTAAAAGAGGGGATGAAGGATGGAGCCACAGCTTGGATACAATGTGAATAAACTGTAATTTACAAAAACATTTTTTTTTCTCAAAAACATAAATTTTTAAAAAGTGAAAAAAAGAAACAACCTTCAGATACTAGAAGATTTTTGTTTACATACCAGGATGTTGTTTTTTTTTTTTTTTGAGAAAAGAGATTTTCTGTATGGCCTTGACTGACCTGTCATGCTTTCTAGACCAAGCAGGCCTTGAAATAACAGAGATCCATTTCTCTCTGCCAGTCATAGTGCTAGTCTTAGAGGCATTTGCCAACAATCGAGGCTTTGAGTTTTTTAATTTAATTTAACGTTTTATTTTTGCAACATGATGTCTCAGTGCATCATTGCCAGTCCAATACTCTCTTTGTAAACCAAGCTGACTTTGAAGTCATAGAGACTTTCCTTCATCTGCCTCTCAAGTGCTGGGACTAAGGATGTGTGTCACCATGCCTTGTAAGACTTTATTATAGCCTAGTCACACTATGTGATTTCAGACATATATAGCCACACATCTAGCCTGTTTTTTTAGACAAGGTTTCTCTCTGTAGCTGTGCATGTCCTGGACTTGTTTTGTAGACCAGGGTAACATTGAACTTACACAATAGCATGCTTGTATCTCCTGGAGAGATGGGATTAGAGATTTGTGCCACAAAGCCTGGCTCAGATTTTTTATTTCAATCAGATATATATGATTTAAACATAAATTAAAACATGATTTTGTTTTAATCATATATATACATATATATGATATATATGTATATGATTAAAACAATATATATAAAAATATTCAACATATTTATTAAATATATTGGTTTATATTACAATGTTTAGTGAGTATATATTAATTATACATATGAATATTTTGGTATTTTGAGAGAGGGTTTCTCCTTTTAGCCCTGGCTATCTTGGACTAGATCTGTAGACCAGCCTGACCTTGAACTCACAGAGACTAGCCTGCTTCTGCCTGGCAGAGTGCTGGGATTAAAGGCCTATGCCAACACTTAGAATTTAGGCACCTGCTTCTGTCTTTCCTAGCAACCTGTGATGTCATTATGTGTCAACAGCCACGGAGGGCAGGTGTGGTTAATTTGCTCCTTAAAAGGATGTACCTGCCCACTTTGTCTCTCTCTTTGCCTCTCTTGCCCTCTTGTTATTGCCTTCTTGCCCTCCCCCTTTTCTGTTGTGGTGCCCCCCCCTCTCTCTCTCTCTCTCTTCCCCCTATCATGTCCTGCTCTCTCCTCTGTCTCTCTTCATTTCCATCTGAGAGCCCACCCGAGAATGCAAACAACTTTAAAAGTAAAACAGCTGTGACTATTCCCATCCTTGAATTAAATCCAGAGGCACATAGCTCTCGAACGGTAGGATGAACTGCTCTGAGATAGCCTTGAATTGAAGCCAAAGGCATATAGCTCTCAAAGGGCAGGATGAACTGCTCTGAGATAGTTTTTAAATAATAAGGGCAGGGTGAATTGTTTTGAGAAAACTCACAAACGGCCAAAAACTGCAAACAACTAGCTGTAAACTATCTTCATGCTATTCTTGCTGACCAATCAATGTATAGAGAAAAAGTTGCCAGATTTTTAAGTATAAAAACCCTGTGCTTTGCATGCTCGGGGTCGTCTCCTGTCTTTGGAGGGGCAACCCTATCACGATTTGAATAAAACTCTTGCTTTTGCATCGAGTTGTGGTCAGTAAGTGTTCCTTGGAAGGGCACAATCCTGAGCTCCTGAGCAGTGAGACTCCAGGTCTTACAATGTGAAACTAAAAAGCTTTTGCAATCCATTCCTTAATGATGAAGCAGCTTATAAAATGGGAAACATCTTTACCAGCTATGCAACAGACAGGTTTATATGTAGACCATTCAAAAAAGTCATGAAATGTAAACATGAAGAAACAAACAAACAATCTAGAAAAGATCATCCTGAGTGAGGTATCCCAGAAGCAGAAAGACATACATGGTATACACTCACTTTTAAGTGGATGCTAGACCTATAAGATAGGATAAACATACTGAAATCTGTACACCTAAAGAAGATAAATGAGAAAGAGGACATGGATTAAGATGATCAATCCTCACTTAGAAAGACAAATGGGATGGACATAGGAGAAAACAACAGGACAGAAGCTTACCACAGAGGACCTGTGAAAGACTCTACCTAGCAGTGTATCAAAGTAGATGCTGAGACTCATAACCAAACATTGGGCAGAGCACAGGGAATCATATGAAAGAAGGGGGAGTTAGTATGACCTGGAGAGGACAGGAACTCCATAAGGACCAAATAAATCAAGACACCAGGGTCTTTTATGAGACGGTATCTCCAACCAAGGACCATGTATGCATATAACCTAGTACCCCTGCTCAAATGTAGTTCATGTTAGCTCTGCATCCAATTGGTTACCATACTAAGTGGAACAAGGACTATTTTGGACATGAACTCAATGGCTGGCTCATTGACCTTTCCCCCCCAAGGAAAGATCAGACTTGCTAGGCCACAGAGGAGGACATTGCAGCCAGTCCTGATGATACCTGATAAGCAAGGGTCAGTTGGAACAGGAGGAGGCCCTCCCCTATCAGCGGACTTGGAAAGGGGTAGGGAGGAGATGAGGGAAGGAAGGTGGGATAGGGAGGGGATGAAGAACTGGGCTACAGCTGGGATACAAAGTTAATAAGCTGTATCTAATATTAAAAATAAAAATTAAAAAAGTGGGACATAAAACAAAGTTCCTAAAGATGAAACACAAAATGCTGACAGATTTCTTTTGTTTGAAGACAGGATTTTTCTGAATAATTTTGGCTGTCCTGGACTCTCTTTGTAGAACAGCCTGTGCTTGAACTCACAGAGATCCACCTACCTTTAACTTGCTGAGTGCTAGGACTGCAGGTGCTCACCAACAGGCCTAGCTGCTGATAGTTTATTTTGTTGTAGCATTTTCTTTTTGTTGTTTCATGCACTACATCCCAACTGAAGTTTCCTGTTCTTCCACTCCTCCCAGCCACAATCTATCCACCTCTACTCTGCCCACCTCACATCTCCTTCAGATCCACTGCTTCTTTATTTTCAATGAAAAAAAAATATGATGGCCTAACAAGTTACAAAACGACTAGGAATAATCCCTCACATCAGAGCTGGTCAAAGCAATACACGAGGAGAGAAAGTATAGGTAGAGTAGGAA
This sequence comes from Meriones unguiculatus, assembly GCF_030254825.1. NCBI lineage: Eukaryota > Metazoa > Chordata > Mammalia > Rodentia > Muridae > Meriones > Meriones unguiculatus. The sequence goes on from NW_026843698.1 coordinate 119,761, forward strand.
AAAGAGTCAGAGACACCCCCATTCTCACTGTTGGAAGTCCCTCAGCAACATCAGGATAATAATCATAAGGTATATGCCAACAACCTAGCTCACAAGACTCATAGAATGTTTATGTTTTTGTCCTTCAGTCTCTGTGATCCCCTATGAGCCCAATTGACTCAGTGACCCATGCTCTTGTTGTGTCCTTGATATCTCTGGTTCCTACAATACGTATTCCCTCATTTCTGGGGTTCCCCTGGATACATCATTGTGTTTGGCTGTGGGTCTCTGCATCTGCTCCCATCAGATGCCGGGTGATGTCTATCTGATGACAACTGGGCTAGGCACTCATCTAAGATTATAGAGTATCTTTCATTGAAATATTTTTGCCTGTCATGTTTACAGATATTGTGTGTCTCTAGGCTATCTTGACTCTGGTTCATGGTCATCCAGGCAGTGTCAGGCATGGACTTCTTCTCATGGTGTGGGCCTCAATGTGTTTTCTGGAGTGTATTTCATATTAATGGGTTGGGGTTTTCCTTCTAGTATCTTCTGTAGGGTTGGATGGCTGCATATATACTGGGTATAGTAGTCTGGGTTGGCATCGGTGGTCTCTTAGTGTCTGTATGATATCCATCCAAGTCCTTCTGGCTTTCATAATCTCTGCTGAGAATTCTAGTGTGATTCTGATAGGTCTACTTATTATTTGAATGATGTTTTGGCATTAGCAGTGTCATGCATAGAACAGTTAATTTTCATGGTGTCATCCCCATATAAAATAGAATCTCCGTAACCTAAGAAAATGAAAAATGAACACACTTTAATGTGTGTTGAGGGAATTAAGACAAAGAAGGGACTAATTTGAGGTAAAAATAAACTATATATAAATGCTGCAAAAAATTAAAATACTTGTAATTCAATTATGATATTTTAGAATATAACTGCATCAGAAAATTTAATTCCTAGTCCATCAATATACCCAAAAATTTATGTAGCATTTTGACTTTGCATGATGATGAATATTTTTTCTATAACTCATTATATGTTGATTACTGTTAAGTGATTTCTGAATGAATTACATAACATTATTAAAAGCAGAAAATTTGGTAGTTGTATGTGAAAGATAATTATATGCATAGTTTATTTTTCCTCTAACACTCTCTTTATAGGAAAGGATTTATGAGAATGATTTACAATCTGTTAGTCAATTAATTCAACAGTGGATGGCTAAAAATGGAAAATCGAGGAATCTATCAGTGGCTTAGTCCATGAGGCTGGTTGCCTCAACTCACCTTCATATACACGGAATTCCTCAAGAAGAAGGTTCTATAGTCAATGAAGAAATAGACTTGCTACCAAAGCAAAAGGGAACAGGCAAAGAGTAAAACATTCCTTCTTCCAAGTCCTTGTATAGGTTTCCAGTAAGATGAGGCAAAGGTGAGTGGTTGGTTTTGCAGTATGAAGATACGGATTAAAGGTGTGTTTTTCAGCCTTATAGATTCAGAAGAGAAGTAGAGAAGTCTACTTCAAATAAGGAAGAGTACTTCACAATTGTGTCCTTAATTTGGGTGTTTTGCTTAATTCCATATGCAGTCAAGTTTAAAACCAAGACTCATGATCACACCTCTTTTCAGCTTGAAAGATAATCATATCTCCTCTTTACATTAATTTCCAAATGAAAAGAATAACCAGGTCATAGTAATGCCTAAAAACAATTTAATGACACAGAGTACAATAGCAGACAAATTACATATTTATCCTGATCATAATTGAAGCTAACATTATATAACTGTCCTTCAGGACAGAAACCGATCAGGACAGAAACAACAAAGTCCAGGTTAGAAACAACTCTCCACCGCTGCTGTGCCACTCCACAACACCTCCCTCATAGGGCAACCCACATTAAGCACAAGGATTCACCTCCCACCTGCTACATGTGTGCAAGTTCCCTAGGCCCAGACCAAGTAAGCTCCTTATTTGATGGCTCAGTCTCTGCAAGCCCCCTGGGGTCTGGGTCAGCTGTTTCTGTTGGTCTTCTTGTGAGGTTCCTCGCACCTCCAGGGTCTTCCATCTTTTCCCCAACACTTACTCAGGATCCCTAGAGCTCTGCACCTTTCTTAGGTGCAAGTCTGAGCATCTGTCCAAGCTCATTTCTGGCTGGAGTCTCTGAGACCATGGTTAGGTTAGGGTCCAGGTTTTACAGTCCCAATTCTGAGCGTTCCCAATGGGGTCAAATATCGTCCAACAGAGCCTGATATTCTTCTTCCGTGAGAGGAGCCTCGAGTGTTAGTTCGATCTGCTCCCATGGTACATCTGGGTCCAGAGCGGCTGGTCCCTGTTCCTCTTCCACTGTCCTCAACAGTTGCTCCAGGAAGAGCTGGACAGGGCAGGAGTCGCTGGCTTCTGGGTAGGCCTCTGTGAAAAAGGTGAGCTCGGATCTTGACATCAACGCTTCTGCACACTCGCCTCCTGCAGAACCCGGTGTCAACAAGCTGTCCCGGGAAGCCTCCTGCTCAATGCAACACGATGCTCCAGGAGCCCTTTCCGGGCCAGGAGAGCTAAAGGGCCTCACCTTTAGCTGTGCTCCCTCCAGCGTGGCCTTTCTGCCTGCCCTTTCTATTCTGGAACCATATGTGGATGGTGTCCTCAGTCAAACCTGTGCTCAGGGCCAGTTGCACCCTCGTGGCATAGTCTGGGGATGAAGAGATCTCAAAAGCTTGCACTAGCATGCTGATCTGCGCTGGACTAAGCCGCGTTCGAGGCCTTCTCCGTTCTGAGGGCGGGCCTCTTGCTTGTTGTACCCTGGCGACAAGCTTTTCAGGAGGCTGTTGGGAGGCTTCATGGCTGGAGCCTGCGGTGGTCTGCTTTGAGGTCTTCCTCGACATGCCAGTTCTATTTCTGCGGTTTTGAAACCACACGCGGATGGAGGACTCTGGAACTCCGAATTCCCTGGCCAGTTCCTGCCTAGTCCTGAAGCTCGGGTAAGGTGTCTTGGCGAAAACTGAGAGCAAGACCTCCTTCTGCTTGGCCTGCCAAACAGTCTTTTGACGCCGGGATGTCTTTGCCGTGCTGCAGCCACCCACATCTGCCTGATCTTCCATCCTGCTGAAGACACTTTGACAGGAGTTCTTCCTCTCCAGTGTGCACTCAGAACAACACCCAGGAAAGTACAGACTATGGTAAATGCATAAAGGAGTCCGCTGCTCACCCTTAAATACCGACCTGAAGCCCCACCCACTCCCTCGAGGCCTCCAATTACAGGCCAAACCGTGGAATGCTCTTCTGCTTCCAAACTGTGAAACCCTTCCTTCCTCTTGCGAATTTTCCCATATCCCACCCTAAAGCAGCCTTTCCAAAACAGTTGGCCTTGTGTTCTACCCAAATTCCACTGCTTAGCTCACAGTACGCACCTGTGTTGGCCCACAAGGAGTTTGATGGGAGAGTCTAAGGCACGGCTTCTGATGATCAGGCAAGGAGAAGAGGCATAAGCCAGGAGCAGTCTTTGCCTACTTTAACAAGGTCATTCATTCAGCTCTGGCTGATGCTCAAGGAGGAACGTGGCTAGAACAGATCTTGCACTCTGCGTGTGCCATCTGCCTTTAGTTCCTTTGAGCTCCAGTCTCCCGGTGTATGATTTCAACAATCTAAATATGGTTACGACCATGCAAGTCTAAGCATTTGGGCAAAGAGTAGACTTATCCTGCAGAAAGACTCCTGGAATTATTTCTGAATTTCTCCTTCAGTGGCAGGCCACAGAAGGTGTCAAGTTCCCTCTTGGTTCCTTGCCATGGACCGGCCCAGTCGGGCTCCCGTCGTCCACGGGAGAACAAGGCTTTAGACAGGAAGACACGGTTTCGGCGAAGAATTGACAGAGACACCTTGATGGTTTTGACTCTGCTGCAACTTTACTGAAATCAAGCTAGTATTTTTATAATGATTTCACAAAAGGCACCTTAAAATTGGCATATTTTCCAGAACATTCAGACTTTTACCAAGAATACAAAGTTTACATTTTAACTCAAAATGCAATTAAACATAAAGCAGTACCCACAAATAATCTTGGCCTAGAAACTTTTTGATCAGAGCAAACAAAGGAAAAGAAACCTCAAATATAGTTTTATTATTGCTAACCAATGAAGAGGAAAGTCAGGAGCTAAATCAGATGCCTGCCAAAGTCCTTCTCTATATCAAAATCTAACTACATCTTTGTTAACCCTCCTCCCATATGTCCTGCCCAAGATTTACGATCTTCTCTAGGAACAAGGCACTGAAGGGAGGGGGAAACTCCCGCTAGCTGCACCTCTCATGCTATTATTTCTTAAGGAGGAGCCTATTATTATTTTACTATTCTTAATGCCTATTAATACTAAATTTAATTCATTACTTTTCTTAAACTTATTTTTATTAAAGCCTTTAACAATCTACTAATAATAAATTTCTTTATAAAGTTAATTGTGCTGTTTCAGGTTTCACAGGGAATGATCAAAGAATTTATTATTTTAGCCCCAGAGCCACAACTGAAGAAGCGTAGAAATCTCAGAACATGTCTCTTTTCCAAGTGGGATGATTTTGCCAGGGACCTTCCAGGGGGCATTATTTCCGGGGAAATCATATCGCCCGCCCTGTAGCTTATGCTACTATGGCGACACTGGCGTGGGTGTGGCAGTTCCTCTGGTTCCACCTATTTAATCCCCCATACACTTTGTCCTACTGGAGAAATTTTACAGATTCCTAGAAACTGTATGAACCTTCAGAAGCACACATTGTGGATCCCAAGACTTTTGGGAGAGGATACTGAAGTCATTTCCTTCATTTCAAGGAACAACATTTGTTGCTGCCATTAATTTGGATCTCTGATCATTAGGCACTGTTTTCCAGAACACACAATTTCCGGTACTGCCAAATGTGCCTATCGTTCTTCAGGGTGTGGCTTTGCCCTAGATAGAGGAGAACAGTAACAGCTGAGCAATTCTAACCCTGCCTTATTTTTGCATCTCATATTTTACATGTGCCATAATTTTAACTTTTTCCTTGCAGTCCCCATCAACAGTACCTGGGTGTATAATAGATACTGTAGAAGTTATTCTGCTTCTTCCAGAGATCCGCTTTACCATCCCTGAATACACAGGTCCATAAACAGCTGTATTTCCTTTGTAACATAGAAGCCTTGTGGATAGGGTTAGAGGTTTATCTGCAGCCAGATGCAAAGCTGTGATGCTGCATGCAGTGGTGTGTATCAAGTCTAAAATCCTCAGGTGATATTTTCCTACCTGCCTAGTACCTCATGGCTGCCTGATGGGAGACAGCTCGTATTGTTGCATGAGGGGCCTAAGCCTGACAGGCCCCTCTGTTGGTTTCCTGATGGCAAGAGGTTAGCCTGTATATCCCTCTTGGGCAGTGATCCCTAGTCCAGTGCTTTCCTTTGCCACAGCTGCCATGAAACCCCGGGAACCTTTGCATTCCCTTGGAGCCAGAATCTGCTTGTTCCCTTCTGTGAGTAAAGGGACCACTTGCCTCTGTGTTAACACACCTCCTATTTTGGGTTCTAGAGATTTTTTTTTTCCTTTTTCTTTTCTTTTTTTTTTTTTTTCAATGCAGTTTATTCAGGAACATTGAACAATCCTCGGACCCCGGGGAAAGCCAGCCCACAGCTTAAATAGCCTCTGGGTAGCCAACCCAGGCGTGCCACGGGGGCAATGCAGATAGGTCCACATACATGGAAGCAAGCCAGATCCTTGGCCTTAGCCAAATGTGGAGTTGTTCGTGACAGAGAGCACTCACCATCGGGAAGGTGGAAGGCGGAAACCAGTTCCATCTTTAAGGCATAGCATTCCGCAGCTCTCTACAGTTCCCCCTTTTTGTTTTAGACTCATCAGGCAAGAGTAGAGGTCTGATCTCTGATAATAGAAATAAATTGGGACTTTGTACAGATGTTCATTTAGGTGTCATCCACCCAAAGAGCATCAGACCCGTCCGATACCTTTTTCTCAGCGGCGGGACCTGGGGCATCAACCCGCATGCAATCAGACATGCTCTTCTCTGGGTCCAAAGCGGCTGACCCTGAGTGCAGTGCTTAGCCTCGCATCCTGAGCATATCATTTTAGCTTTTTATGGTATCCAACCATGCTTGGGGAGAATGTCCTGCTTCAATGGCTGTAAAGGCCTGAATGATCATGGCTGCATCACACTGTTGTGAGACTCTAATCTTGCATATATACCACAGGCAAACCAAGGAGACCAACACCAGAAGGCCTGCTAACACTCCCATGCCCGCCCATTCCTTCAGATGATTCATGGCTGCAGCAATCCATGTTGATAATCCTGTGGCTAGTCCTGCGTCCACTCCGGTAGAATTTACTGTGACAATGGCCACTCTCAGCTGCTCCATCGTAGTATCGAATTCTCCAGTCCAATTACCTAAAATATAGCTCGACAATTGTTTAGACAGATTTGCAGCACAGGAAAAATTCTCATGTTGTATGCTAGTGACTCAAAGTCCAGCATACTTTCATTGACAGCCAGGTTGAGCGATTTGCCAAAGGTTATCATTTTGCTCCTGCAAGAGGTCAATCCTCACTGGGTGCCTGTGCCCATTGATGCCCCTCACGCTATGACTCTCTTCAGACAGAAAAGGGATCTTGGAACTACAGCCACCATTGTTACTACCATCTCATTGACAGCTGTTGGAGCTACCACCAGGGCATTAGCCATGAGTCATACTGGGCAGACTGCTCAGACCCTGAATAATCATTTAGCCAATGTAGCTCATGCCTTAGTTGTACATAAAGGAATTAATGCTCAACTAAAAGGAAGCTTGATGGTGTTCAATCAGAGGATATAATCCATTCTTCATTGATGACAAGTGACATCCTGTTGTGACTCATATTCGTTCATTTGGATCACCTTCAGATATGTATATATTTTAGGAAACTCCTGCTCTATTAGGTTACTACAGTAACATTCAATTGACATTTCATCTTCACTGTCTTTCTTCATATTATTTTCCTTAATGTCCTCTTTCTTCTCCACTTCCAACCGATTCTTCTTTATTATCCCATCCTCCATCTATAAATAACTAATTTACTGACCTATCCTAGGGAGATCTAGTTACTTGTGCTAGAACACTAGTCCCTTATTCTGTGTGTATCCTACAAGGTTTTATGTACTGTAGGTTTCTTATCATTCACTTTAAAAGTAATATTAACATGTAAGAAGATACATGCCATATTTGTATATTTGAACTTCTGTTACTATATACTCAGACTGATTTTTTTTTCTAGTTTGCCTGCAGATAATGCATTTACTTTCAAATTTCATGATTTACTTTGTAAAATGCCTGAGTAATATTTTGTTGTGTAAATGTCCACATTTTCTTTATCTATTCTTCTGTTAATGGACATCTGGGTTATATCCGATTTCTGGAAGTGTTGATTAGAGCAATCATAAACATGTTTGCACAAATGTCTCCATGGAAGGATGAAACATTCTTTGGATATATGCGCAAGAGTAGTATAGTTGGTTCTAGAGGCAGAACAATTCCCACCTTGCTGCAGAAAAGCCACAAGTATGTCCTTAGTGGCTAAACATGTTTGTACTCCTACTAGCAATGTCTGAATATTCTTAGCCATTGTGACTCTCTTTAGACCATACCTCAAACTACTTTTGGTTTCCATTTCCCCAGTGGCTATGGATCTTGCACATATCTTTAAATGTTTCTCAGCCATTTGAATTATTTCTTTAAGAATTCTCTTGTTTCCTGTTTTCTTCTTCTTCTGATGTCCATCCTCTTTGCCTTTCAGGATGGGGATTGGAACCTTCTATAGAGGGCTTCTGAAAGCCAGAAGAAGAAAACAGGAAACAAAATAGGAACCTACCACAGAGGGCCTCTGAAAGCCTCTGCCCTACAGACTATCAAAGCAGATGCTGAACCTGATGGTCAACAGTTGGGCAGAATGAATGGAATTTTATGTAAGAAGTGGGAAATAGTAAGAGCTGGAGAGGACAGGGTCACCACATAGAGAGCAACAGAACAAGAAAATTTGAACACAGGGAACTTCCCAGAGACTCATACTCCAACCAAGTACTATTCATGGAGATAACCTAGAGCCCCTGCACAGATGTAGCCCATGGCAGTTCAGTGTCCAAGTGGGTTACATAGTAATGGCTTCCCATTACTGCCTCTGACATAATCTGACTGGCCTGCTCTTTGATCACCTCCTCCTGAGGGGGGAGCAGCCTTACCAGGCCACAGTAGAGGACAATGTAGCCACTTTTGATGTGAACTGATAGACTAAGATCAGAAAGGAGAGGAGAACGTCCCCTATCAGTTGATTTGGGGAGTGGCATGCATGCAGAAATGGGAGGGAGGGTGGGATTGGGAGGGGAGGAGGGAGGGGCTTATGGGGGGATACAAAATGAATAATACAATAAAATAATAAAAAAGAATTCTCTTGTGATATCTTCTTCCATTTTCTTTTTTCAGAGACCGAAAGATTTTTTTTTTTTTATACAAGTCTTTCACTTGCTTGGTTAGAGTTACACCAAGTACTTTATGTCCTTTGGGGATATTGTGAATTTCTTTCTCAGCCCTTTTATCTTTTGTATACAGGAGTGCTACTAAATTTTTTGAGTTGATTTTGTATCCAGGCACTTGGCTGAATGGATTTATCAACTGTAGGAGTTCCCTGGTAGAACTTTTGGGGTCATTCAGTTAAAATATCATATATCATCTGTAAATAGTGACATGACATGAACTCATGGGCCGGCTCTTTGATCACCTCCACATGAGGGGGTAGCAGCCTTACCTGTCCACAGAGGAAAACAACAAATCCAGTCCTGATGAGAACTGATAAACTGGTGTAAGATGGAAGGGGAGGAAGCCCTACCCTATCATTGGACTCGGGGAGGGGCATAGGAGAAGAAGAGGGAGGGTGGGCTTGGGAGGGGGTGGGGGCTAAACCTGGGATACAAAGTGAATAAACTGTAATTAATAATAGTAATAAATAATTCTTTATTTATAATTATATGTGTTTTATTTGTATTGCATATTTTCTTGATATCTAATTTTTGTTTTGACTTATTTATACATTGGAATGTTAGCCTTTATTTGGGTGTGTAGTTGGTGAAACTATTTTACCTTTGTTTACACTGCTACATTTTCAGAATGATGGTGGTCCTTTGTTATGCAGAAGGCTTTCAGTTATCTGCTGTATTTTTTTAATTTTTCATCAATTACACTTTATTCATTCCGCATCCCCCTATAAGCCCCTCCCTCCTCCCCTCCCAATCCCACCCTCCCTCCTCCCTCTGCATGCATGCCACTCCCCAAGTCCACTGATAGGGGAGGTTCTCCTCTCCTTTCTGATCTTAGTCCATCAGTTCACATCAAAAGTGGCTGCATTGTCCTCTACTATGGCCTGGTAAGGCTGCTCCCCCTCAGGAGGAGGTGATCAAAGAGCAGGCCAGTCAGTTCATGTCAGAGGCAATCCCTCTTCACATTACTATGTAACCCAATTGGATTCTGAACTGCCCTGGGCTACATCTGTGCAGGGGTTCTGGGATATCTCTATGAATAGTCCTTGGTTGGAGTATGAGTCTCTGGGAAGTTCGTTGTGTTCAAATTTTCTTGTTCTGTTGCTCTCCTTGTGGAGACCCTGTCCTCTCCAACTCTTACTATTTTCCAGTTTTTACATAAAATTCCCTTCACTCTGCCCAACAGTCGCCCATCAGGCTCAGCATCTGCATTGATAGTCTGTAGGGCAGAGGCTTTCAGAGGCCCTCTGTGGTAGGTTCCTAGGTTATTTCCTGTTTTCTTCTTCTTCTGATGTCCATCCTCTTTGCCTTTATGGATGGGGATTGGACATTTAAGTTAGGGTCCTCTCTCTTGCTTAGTTTCTTTAGATGCACAGGTTTTAGTGGGTTTGTCCTATGTTGTATGTCTATATGAGTGAGTATATACCATGTGTGTCTTTTTGCTTCTGGGACAACTCACTCAGGATGATCCTTTCCAGATCCAACCATTTACCTGCAAATTTCATGATTTCCTTATTTTTCATTGCTGAGTAATATTCCATTGTGTAGATGTACCACAATTTCTGCATCCATTCTTCAGTTGAGGGGCATCTGGGTTGTTTCCAGATTCTGGCTATTACAAATAAAGCTGCTACAAACATGGTTGAGCAAATTTCCTTTTTGTGTACTTGAGCCTCTTTTGGATATATGTCCAGGAGTGGTATGGCTGGATCTTGAGGAAGCGCTATTCCTAGTTGTCTGAGAAAGCGCCACATTGATTTCCAAAGTGGTTGTACAAGTTTACATTCCCACCAGCAGTGGAGAAGGGTTCCCCTTTCTCCACAACCTCTCCAGCATGTGTTGTCACTTGAGTTTTTGATCTTGGCCATTCTCATGGGTGTAAGGTGAAATCTCAGGGTTGTTTTGATTTGCATTTCCCTAATGGCTAGTGAGGTTGAACATTTCTTTAAGTGCTTCTCTGCCAATCGGTATTCCTCTACAGAGAATTCTCTGTTTAGCTCTGTTCCCCATTTTTTAAGTGGATTACTTGGTTTGCTGCTTTTCAGCTTTTTTAGTTCTTTATAGATACTGGATATGAGTCCTCTGTCAGATAAAGGGTTGGTGAAGATTCTTTCCCAATCTGTAGGCTGTCGCTTTATTTTGATGACGGTGTCCTTTGCTTTGCAGAAGCTCTTCAGTTTCATGAGGTCCCATTTATTGATTGTTGCTCTTAGAGCCTATGCTGTTGGTGTTCTGTTTAGGAAGTTTTCTCCTGTACCAATGAGTTCTAGGGTATTTCCCACTTTTTTTCAAGCCGATTTAATGTGTCTGGTTTTATTTTGAGGTCTTTGATCCACTTGGACTTCAGTTTTGTGCAGGGTGATAAGTATGGATCTATTAATCTGCTGTATTTTTGAAGATGCTTTATTTTTATGCCTGGGCAAGGGCTAGGAAGATCTTCCCTGCTCATTGATAAGTAAGATTAATGGAGTAAAACTCTCCATCCAAAAAAAAAAAAAAAAAAAAAAATCAAAGTCAACATTCAGTGTAATCCTCATCAAAATTTCAGACAATTCTTACCAGATGTTGAAAGGACAATTTTCAGCTTCAAATAGAAGCACAAACAAACCATGAAACCTAAAACAATCTTAAATAAAAACTGCGAGAGGGATCCCCATCCAAAGATTAAATTGAACTAAAAACTATAGTAGTAACAGCATGGTATTGGCAGAGTAATAAACACTTTGGTCGATGATGAGATCGAAGACCCATGCAGAAATCCAAATACCTATGGAAACTTGATATTTTTAAAATAAGAAATCTTGAAATAAACACTGGAAAAACAGACAGCATCTTCAACACATTGTTGTGGTCAAACTAGAAGTATGCACATAAGTTAATTCAAAAGATCCTCATGTATCACTCTGCACAAATCTCACTAAAAATAGATTAAAGAGCTCAGTAAAATCAAGAAACAGAGAACCTGATGGATGAGAAATTAAGGAATAGCATTTTCTCTAGTAATGAGAATGTCTTTTTCATGTTTTGGACTGTGTTGGTGAGCCTTATCATTTGATTTTTTGTTAGATTTCTTCTGTTTTTTTAATTTCTAGATACATCTCTGTTTTTAATTTTATCTGTTCCTTTTGTAATAAAATGTCTTCAACTATCTTCAGTGTTTTATTTCACTTTTTCTTTGTTTTCACAGACATCATTGAGGTTTTATCAATATCCTCTGTTATACCCTTGAGTTATCTATGTTTTTAAGTCATTGTCTTGTTCTGTGCCTATATTGAATTTCTCAGGGTCTCCTCTAGTAGGGTTGTATTGCCTTGGTGTCTTGGGTGTTAATGATTTTGGTTTCACTCTGGTGACTAGTTATCTGGGTTTGGGATGATTGTGATTCTAACTGTTGCTATCTGGACTAGTCTATTTTAGGTTTATGATGTTTAATTTCTTCTCTTCTGATTCCCTCTCTGGATCGTAGGAAAGGGTGTTGGCTGTGTATTGTCTTATAGAGAATTATTCTGAGTGTGTGCCTTGATAGGTCATTAGGGATACTAGACAGAGACTTTTTTTAGGAATGGGTGATTACACTAAAAAATAATGATGAATAAACATAGAAATTACCTCAGAATATAGGACTGTTATAGGTTTTGAAAGTAAATTGAACAAGAAAAAAAAAAGATGAAGTAGCCATTTTCATGTCTCAAAAAATAAGTTTTCAGTCAAAATTAATCAAAAGATATGGGGAAGAACACTTTATACTCACCGAAGGAAAAATCCACCACTACAACCACTCAATAATGAACATCTCTGATGCAAATGTAAGGGTGGCATCATTCATAAAAGAAATACTACTAAAGCTTAAATCACACATTGAATCTCACACAATAATATTCGGAGACTTCAGCACTGACTTTCTCCAAAGGACAGATCAAGACTGAAAGTAAATGGGGAAATAAAGAAACTAACAGACATCTTGAATCAAATGGGCCTAACAGATATCTACAGAACATTTCTCAGCACCTCATGAAACCTTCTCCAAATTTTACCATATAATCAGTTATAAAGCAAGCTTCAGCAGATATAAAAACATTGAAATAACTCTGTGAATCTTATCAGACATCCATGGATTAAAGCTAGACTTCAACAAGAGAAACACCACTTGATCATGGAAGAAATAAAAGACATTCTAGTTTTCAATGAAAATGAAGGCACAATTTTATGTAAGAAGTGGGAAATAGGAAGAGCTGGAGTGGAAAGGAACTCCACAAGGAGAGCAACAGAACAAGAAAATTTGAACACAAGGAACTTCCCAGAGACTCATACTCCAACCAAGGACTATTCATGGAGATAACCTAGAACCCTGACAATGCAGCCACTTCTGATGAGAAATGATAGACTAAGATCAGAAAGAAGGAGAGGAGGACCTCCCCTATCAGTGGACTTGAGGGGCATGCATGCAGAAAGGGGGGGAGAGGGGAATGGAGGGGGAGGAGGGAGGGGCTCATGGGGGGATACAAAATGAATAAAGTGTAATTAATAAAAAAGAGAAAAAAATCATACCAAACTTATGAGACACAATGAAAGCAGTGGTAAGAGAAAAGCTGACAGCATTTTGAAAAATGAAGTACCTTCATAAAGAAATGGGAGAGATCCCGTACTCATAATTTAGCAGCACACTTGAAAGCTCTCTAACAGAAGAAAGCAAACACACCAACATGGAGCAGTTGACAGGAAATATTCAAACTTGCGGCTGGAATCAATACATTGGAAACAAAGAGTCTGATACAAAGAATCAATAAAACCAAAAGCTGGTTCTTTGAAAATATCAACAAGATAAACAAACCCTTAGATAAACTAACTGAAAGGCAGAGGGAGAGTATCCAGATAAACAACATCAGAAACAAAAAGGGGGACATAACTACAGACAATGAGGAAATCCAAAAAAATCATTAGGACTTACTTCAAAAGCCTGTATTCTACAAAATTAAAAAATATAAAGTAAACAAATGATTTTCTGTATAGATTTCACCTACCGAAGATAAATCAAGATCAGGAAAAACTTTAAATAGTCCAATAACCACTAAGAAAATAGAAGGTATCATCAAAAATCTCCCAACCAAAAAAAAAAAAAAAAATTCAGATCCAGATGGTTTTAGTGCAGAATTCTGTAAGACATTCAAAAAAGAACTAATACAGATATTCTTCAAATTATTCCACAAAATAGAAACAGAAGAAACATTGCCAAATTCATTCTATGAGGCCACAGTCATGCTGACAACTAAACAGCAGAAAGACCCAACAAAGAAAGATAATTCCAGACTAATTTCATGCATGAACTTCCATGCAAAAAAATATCAATAAAATAGAGACTGAATCCAAGAACACATCATATACATCATCACGGGGATGCAGGGGTGGTTCAACATACAAAATGTCATCAATGTAATCCACCACATTAAAAAATTTAAAGAAAAAAAATCACATGGTCATCTCATTAGATGGAGAAAATATGGTTGACCAAATCCAACATCCCATCATGATGAAAATCTTAGAGAGATCAAAGATACAAAGTCTATATTTAAACATAATAAAGGCTATATACAGCAAGCTGATTGCAAGTATCAAAATAAATAAATGAAGAAATATTGTAGAAAATAAATAAATGTAGAAAAATTTAAAGCAATTCCACTAAAATCAGGGACAGGAGAAGAATGTCCACTCTCTCTGTTCCTCTTCAATATAGTACTTTAAGTTCTAGCTAGAGCAATAAGACAACTAAGGGAGATCAAGGCATACAAATCAGCAAGGAAGAAGTCAAAATATTGCTATTTGCGGATGAGGTGATAGTGTATGTAAGCAACCCCAAATATTCCACCAGAGAACTCCTACAGCTGATAAACAGCCTCAGCAAAGTAACTGGATACAGGATTATTTTTTTAAAAATATCCGTAGCTCTCCTGTACATAAGGGACATATGTGTTGGGAAAGAAAATAAGGAAACTACACCATTCATAATATCAACAAATGCTATAATGTGTCTTGGTGTGACTCTAACCAAATAAGTGAAAGACCTGCATGAAAAGGACTTCAATGGTCTGAAGAAAAAAATTAAGAAGATGTCAGAAATGGAAAGATCTCCCAATTTCCTGGATCCATAGGATTAACATAGTGAAAATGGCCATCTAACCAAAGGCAATCTACAGATTCAATGCAGTCACATCAAAATACCAACACAGTCCTTTTCAGACTTTGAAAGAACAATTCTAAACTTCACATGGAAGAACAAATATATCCAGGCACAGGGTCTTTTCTGAGACTGAGACTCAACCAAGGACCATCTATGGATATAACCTAGAACTTCTGCTCGGATTTGGCCCGTGGTAGCTCAGTAACCAAGTAGTTTTCCAAAGTAAGGGTAACAAGGACTATTTCTAACAGGATCTCAAGGGCAGGCTCTTTGACCTCCCCCCCCAGGGGAGGAGCAGTCCTGTTAGGCCACAGAGGAGGACTTTGCAGCCAGCCCTGAAGATACCTGATAAAACAGGGTCAAATGAAAGGGGAGGAGGTCCTCCCCTATCAGTGTACTTGGAAAGGGACAGGGAGGAGACCAGGGAGGGAGTGTGGGGTTGGGGAGGGAATGAGAGAGCGGGATACAGCTGGGACACAGAGTTAACAAAATGAAACTAAAAAGAAAAATTAAATTTAAAAAAATCCAGAACAGCTTAAACAATCCTACACAATAAAAGAACTTCTGGAGTTATCTCCATCCCTGACTTCAAGCTACAACACACAGCAATAGTAATAAAAAATGTCTGGTACTGGCATAGAGATAGACTGGTTGGTTGATCAATGGTATTAAATCAAAGACACAGAAATAAACCCACATACCTTTGGTCAATTGATTTTTTGACAAGGAAGCCAGAACCATACAATGGAAAAAAGACAGCCTCTTCAACAAACCATGCTGGTCTAACTGTATCTCTCTGCATATAGAAAAATGCAAATAGATACATATTTTTCTCCCTGAAAAAAATCTCAAATACAAGTTGGTCAGAGACCTCAATATAACTGCAGACACACTAAATCTGTTAGAAGAGAAATCTGGAAAGAGCCTTCAACTCATTGGTACAGGAGACAACTTCCTGAACAGAACACCAACAGATCAGGCTCTAGAATCAAAAGTTAACAAATGAGACCTCATGAAACTGAAAACTTCTGTAAGGAGTAAACACTATCAATGAAACTAAATGTCAGTCTACACATTAGGAAAAGAACACATCAATCCTGTCTTAAACAAAGTGCTAATATTCAAACTATACAATGGACTCAAGAAATCAAACTCCAAAAAAATGACCCAATTAAATAATTGTCACAGAACTAAACAAAGAATTTTCAACAGGGAAATCTTGAATGGCTTAGAAGTACTTAAAGAAATGCTCACCTTCCCTCATCATCAGAGAAATGCAAATCAAAATTACTCTGAGATTCTATCTCATATCAGTCTGAAAGGCTAAGATCAAAAATCTCAAGTTGTAGCACATTCTGGTGAGGATGAGGACAAAGGGTAACATGCCTTCCTTGCTGGTGTGAGTGGAAACTTTTACAAGCACTTTTGAAATCAATCTAGCTCTTTCTCAGAAAAGAAGCTCTACAAGAAGGACACCTAATCAACTACATTCATAGCAGTTTTATTTTTAATAGTCAGAATCTGGAAACCACTTAGATGTCCCACAACTGAAGAATGGATAAAGAAACCGTGGCACATTTACACAAAAGAATATACTCAGCCATTAAAAACAAAGCAATCAACTTCCACTGCTTTCCCCAGCCATCTGTGAGATTATCTGAATTCTCTGTTCCTTATCAAGGAAAGAAATCTTACTCTGAGCATGCATAGACACACCTTACCCACTCCACCCCATCCCCTCCTCCCATATTGGCAGCATATGACAATAACTTCACGATCGGGTCGGGACCCCTGAGAAAAAGAAGTTTCTCTAGGATTACAGTAATCAGAATAGAATAGGATAGAATAGTGTCATAGTGATTATGACATTTAAGGAAACCACAGGCCGCAAATGCACACCCTCATGGTTTTATAAATGGTAAATGCACCTGGGTCAGGTCTGCACAGGTAGATGATGAAAGACATTTAAGGGTGAGGGGAGGAAGACCCCCTCCTCATCTTCAGTGATGCTCTCCAAGCTCAGACACACGTAGGAACCTTCTCAGAGGAATTCATCCAAACCCTTGGACGAGAGGAGTTCTGGAGGAGTTTTGAATTCCCTGCAGTCACCAGAGCGGTTAGTGCCACCTGAATTCACTATGCCAATTTCTTGAGAAAAAATTTGAAGCCACTGCCTGACCTCCACATGGGCTGAGATGCTGTGGCCTCCTTCATGGGTCTTTCTCGAGTTCTGTTTAAGTCCCTCGGTTTCCTATTCTTGTATTTGAAGAATGATTGACACAAACAAACACAGAGAACATTAGAATATGACAATGGAAATGATATTTCTTTCCCATGAGCCAAGTTTGGGAAACTGCCACTGTAGTGAAAGACTGTTGACATAGAGCCTCTTTTTCCTTTCTTCAGTAAGATCTGACTGAAGCCTGGCCTGTGAGTTCAAGGCCAGCCTGGTCTACAGAGTCCTGGACAGCCTAGAAAAACAAAAACAAGCAAACAAACAAAATCCAACCATCCAAAACAAATCGAAACAGACAAACACAAACAGCTGCTATGGGAAGTTGAAATTGTATGTATTTTACTATATAAAATTTAGGAAATAAACCCAGCTTCTATCTTGTCATGGCCTTAACTCAACCTTCACATCCACACTCACTTTTCTCTCTGTTCCCCAGTGCCTCCTACTGAGGGAAATAACTGCTGAGGTCCTAGTGAGTACTATTTCCCTTCTATTTCTTCAGCAACAATTTCACAGTTGAATCATATAAGGACAGGCTGGAAAGGGCAGCGACTGAACCCCTTTGTAGATAGGATTCACTACAGAGCAGTTGCATCAGAGGCAAGAGAAACAATTCGGCCATGAGACAAGCAGCCTTGGATTCATCCCTGGCTTGGGTTTCAATTCTGATCTGATGTGGCATCAAAGGCTTCCATTATTTCTCTTCCCTTGTTTTCCCTCCCTGCCACCCACACCCCAATGAATCATGTCCCTGCCCTTCCATGATGAGCTCACTAGAATGAGGTCATGGGCCAACAACCTACTCCTGTCTGTAGTCTTTCCACCAGCAACAAGAAACCATAACCATGAATTTCATTATCCAGTGGCTCTTTGGAATGTATAAAGCAGAGCCTTGTGATTTTGCCACCTTTTCAAGATGTTCATACACAAGTGTAAGGCTGTGTCAACTCTATATGCACTCTCATCTGACGATTAAAGGTTTGTTTTTTAGTAACATAAGTCTGGTGTCCTGCACTACTAGGGTACTGTGTGAACAAACCAATCCATAAATATATAAAATATATCTATTAAATATATGTATATAAAAACCAATCCATAAATATATAATATATAATTATATATAAATATATATGGTATACATAATATATATAAAATATATCTCTATAACTATATTAATATATTTATATAAAATAACAATCCATAAATATATAATATATATACAATTACATATAAATATATGTTATACAGTATATAATATAACACATATCTATATAAATATATTAATATATTTATATAAAATATATTAAAATAAATATTGTAAACCCGGTTAAGAAAAAATCACTATGCTTCTGCTCACTGAATGCTTTATAATATTAACACATCATGACTTCTGAATCATTGGAGGGTGGCAATTCTTTCCTGTTTTCTTACAAGTGCTTGTTATGTTTTGTTTTTTGTCTTGTTTTGTTTTTGTTTTTTTTACAACTCTGCTTTATTTGGGGGTGTTTAAGCCTCAGCCTCCCCATTGTGGGGAATAGGTAAAACAGACTACTTTACTTCTCTGGGCTGTTGTTGATCAAGGGTCCTTTGAGAGTTTCCATATCAATCCCCATCAACTGCAGATACAGCCACCTTCTCTCTACCCCAGGATGTGCTCAGAGGCCCTCTCAGTGCATGAGGCATGCCTGTTATCAGCTGTCAAAAAGCCATGTCCTGACAGACCATTAATAGGTGTGGACGAACTATGTGCAAACTGAAATCCCACACTTGGGATTAAGATGGAAACAAATTCACACAACATTCCCAGCACTTCAATTCTGTCTCCTCACTGTGGCCTCCAACTATCAGGAACCCATTTGACTCCAACCAGGCTTGCTACCCCGAATAAAAGGAGGAGGCCACTACCCAGGTTCTAGTTATGCAAAAGCCAAAATAGACAGAGACACTGGACACATATAGAAGTAGGACCAACTTCCAGGGGCAACTCAACCAAAACCACCATTATCCCAAAAGGACTTAAATCAATGTGTCTTTTAAGGACTGGGGAGACATCTCAGATATGTCTATGTGCTGCCGAACTTGCTCTTGTGTATTTTTACTGGCTGAATGCATTGTTAAATCAGGCCACTAGGAAACATTTTTGTTTCCATTCAAGTGAGTCCTTGCACAACCAAGAGTTCACCTAGTGACTTAATATCCTTCCTGCAAAAATCAGACTGGTATGCAGGGCCCATATTCTTCCCATATAGTCAGTTCCTGCACCTTCCCCAAACATGTCCATTTCCAAGGAAAACCATCTCATTAAGGGCCTCCTCCACAGCCAGAATATGCATTGTTTCCTTTTGGAGACATTGAGGTGAGAACTTTTTTTCAGATTACAGGCCTCGACTTCCCCTCCAAAGTTCAATATAATCTTGTTCAGTTTAAGCGGGGACTGTGTTTTCAGAACAGCCCCTGGTAAGGGCTTCTGGAAGGTTTGTACTTTGGGAGCCAAGGTGACCCTGGCCTGGCTGTGGATAGGCCTGTCTTTTAAGTGGTTCACCAGCATACTGGCTCCCTTCAAATTCTTTGGATCTGCACCAAACAGAGCATATGTTTTAAGCTTTAAGCCTTAAAGAGAAACCCATGAGTTGTTTTTTTTAATTATTTATTTATACATATGAACACTCTGTCTGAATATATGCCTGTATGAAACAAGAGAGCACCAGATCCCATTGTAGACAGTTGTGGGTCACAATGTGGGCTGCTGGGAATTGAACTCAGGACCATCCGGAAGGGCAGCCAATGCTCTTCACCACTGAGCCATCTCTCCAGCACCCACCCATGAGTTTTTCAATCAGATAAGGCCATTCAGCTCTTCAGTCCTTAAGCTCTGGTTTCTCACGGTTCCCCATCAAAGCACCCTCACCAAATAAAGAAAAGTGTCCGGCTTTTTCCATGCATAATTTTTATCTGCAGGGAAAACCTCCCCAAGACCTGCACATGCACACACACACACACACACAACCTCTCTCATTGGTCCTTGCAGGCACAGGTACCAGGTGAAACTTAGGTGCAGTTATCTGAGCCCAGCATGAAGCCACAAAACAAAAATCTTGTTTCTTGAAATTTCTCTGATAGGGGAGGTCCTCCTCCCCTTTCATCTGACCCTAGCCTATCAGGTCTCATCAGGACTGGCTGCATTGTATTCCTCTGTGGCCTGGTCAGGTTGATCCCCCCCTTAGGAGGAGGTGATTAAAGAGCCAACTACTGATTTCATGTCAGAAACAGTCCCTGTTCCCCTTACTAGAGTTCCCACATGGATACTGAGCTGCCATGGCCTACATCTGAGCAGGAGTTCTAGGTTATCTCCATGCATGGTCCTTGGTTGGAGAATCAGCCTCAGAAAAGATAGAGTGGGGCATGGATGGAAATGAGGGAGCAAGGGTGAGATTGGGAGAGATTGAAGGAGAGGGCTATAGATGGGATAGAGAGTGAATAAACTTTGAATATTATAAAAAAAATTTAAAAAATCATTTATATTCAGAAATGAAATGTATAAGGAACTCAGTCTCAACCCAAATTCTGTTAGCAGCTTTTACACTTTTTGCCAAGAGTGCATTTTGCATTTATTACAAAACACAATCCATATTGTTCTCTGAGAAGACTATATGACTCCTATGGGAGTCATTTATAAAATCTAATAAATTCCTCTGTAGTACTTGTAAATCACTGTAAACTCAACATTTCACCAAAGATGAATATGACGTAGCATAACTTAAGAATCCTGCAATCATTTTTTTTGTCAGCCTTGTTTGATTGTACTAGACATATTAATCATCTCACAAGAATGGGCTTCTTGGTGTATGTGATTCCTACCTTTTTTATATTATATTATATTATATTATATTATATTATATTATATTATATTATATTATATTATATATGTATATTACTGCTAAAGCATTTAAACACCATGGTAATTTAATAAAGAATTAACCTTAATTTGTATTTTGTTCTTTAATTATAAAATGTATAAATAATTAAAAAAAATTTCTTTACTTGTTAATATTCAAGGGCACCTTCCATTTGTGGAACAGATGGGTAACTCCACTGCATTTGAGGAATGGGCTAAGGAAGCCTGATCCACCAGGAGGAAGAAAGAGAACTGCTTACTGAGTGCTGTGGGGCCTCTGGCATGCCCTGAGATCTTGAATTTGGGAGCCTAGGGTCCCTTCCCACAGAGTAGAGCAGCAAGTGGCTGAGCGGCCAGGGTGGGAGGGCTGGGTGGTCCCGAGGCTGGGTGTGCAGTTAGATGTCTGCTATGGGAGGACAGGAGTTAGTGCTGCTGAAATGTGAATCTCCTTAGACCTGAAGAAGGCAAGGTCCTGGCCCGGAAGCCAGGGTCAGGGAATACGGGCTGAGTCCCTTCCACACATTCTAACCCTAAGGGAGACACCCTAACTCTAAGGGAGCCCTCCTGTCACTCAAAACTCTCCGGCCAATCAGGGCCTCCGACCGGACCAGCCAGTCAAGAGAGGGGGCGTGCCCTTCCGGGTGCCTTTGTATGGGTTCAGCTCCTGCTGCTCAGCAGGCTCTCATGGTTCTAGGTGAAGAGCTCTGAGCGCCGCCGCCACTGCTTGGGTGCTGTGAGGGAACTGAGGCAAGCTACAAAGTCGCAACATGGTGAGTGCGGGGAGGAGAAGGCGGCTGAGCGGCGGGAGCTGGTGTGCGGGGTCTCTTCCGGGACTGGCTGGTCAGCTGCGGCCACTGTGGAGGGACCTTGTGGTCCTGGGCGCTCGCTGGACCCAGCGGTGGCATCTGAGTCACTTCAGTGCAGGGACCGTATCCGCGCAGAGCTTTTTCAGCAGGGGTTTGTGTGCAGAATCATCCTCATGGTGGGATGCCAAACTCGGAATACTTTAGTTTTAGTTTCTCTTTGATGTTCCAGTTTCTCTTGTGTCTTCTACAAGTTCTGCTCTTAGCATTTAAAATTAGGTGTGCGATCCATTCGTGGTAGTTTTGGGGATTTCCAATGCTTGGGAAATAGTAGGTGACACTAAATAGGAAATAGTAGGTGACACTAAATATAATTTATCCAGGGGAGAACTGCCTCTAAATCACCCCACAGGTAAATAGCATGCTAACCAGGCCTGTTAGAGATTAGCATGCTAGCATACTTATGTTGACTGGGCTTGTCCGGAAATTTGGCTCCAACCCTAGCAAAGGAGAGAGAACTCTGAGTTACAACCAGCTACCAGGCCCATCCTCTTATCAAAGAACAGGGCTCTACCAAGCTGGTCAAGGCGGTCTTACACAAATGACAGAGAGCACAAATTCAGACAATTTCTAGCATCCCTGTGTACACTATCCCTCAGAAAAACAATCTATAACTTGAAATATAGTTTACATTTTGAAATCATTTTGATACATGACATTTCTACATAACCATGGCTGTTTTAGAACTGTCTGTGGAGCTGGGCATAGTGGCACAGACCTGTAATCCCAGCACTCAACCAGGAAGAGGCAGACAGATTTATGTGATTATGAGGATGGCTGGGTCTACAAAGTGAGTCCAGAACAGCCAAAGCAACACAAGAAAATTGTGTCTCAAAAACAAACAGAGAACACATTCTGTGTAACGGTCTGGCCTCAGTCTCAGAGAGATCAGCCTGCCATTGAAACCTAGGTTTAGGATGACAGACATGCACTTCTGAGCCAACCTATGATTTTTAAGTGGTCTATACTTGAATCAAGGAATTAAAAGATAAAATAAGATGTACAAAGGAACAATTTTCCTTTTAATGAACAGTAATAAGACTTCATATTCTACAAATAATTTCAGTCATCTATTAGTGGCTGCATTCCTTTGTTAATTTAATCATTTTTAACTGGATTTAAGGCATATAATATAGAATAATCATCCTAAAATCTACACAGCTAAAGAAGCAAATCAAGGAGAACCCTGGGTAAGATGCTCAATCTTCATTCAGAAAGGCAGAGGAGATGGATATCAGAAGATGTAGAAAGCAGGGAACTGGACAGAAACCTACAGAGGGCCTCTGAAAGACTCTATACAGCAGAGTATCAAAACATATGCTGAGACTCATAACCAACCTTTGGGCAGAGTACAGGTAATCTAATGAAAGAAGGGGGAAGATAGAAAGACCTGGAGGGGACAGGAGCTCCACAAGGAGAGAAATAGAATGAAAAAATCTGGGCACAGAGATTTTTGGAGACTCATAATCCAAACAAGGACCACAAATGGAGATAATGTAGTACACGACAGATATAACCCATTGCAGCTTAGTGTCCAAGAGGGTACCCTAGTAATGGGAACAAGGACTGTCTCTGACATGAACTCAGTGCCTGGCTCTTTGATCACCTCTGCCTGTGGTGGGACCAGCCTTACCAGTCCACAGAGGAAGACAATGAAAACAGTCCTGATGAGACCTGATAGACTAGATTCAGATGGAAGGAGAGAAGTACCTCCCCTATCAGTGTACTGGGGGAGGGGCATAGGAGAAGAGGGAGAGAAGGTAGGATTGGGAGGGGATGAAGAGGGGTCTGTAGGAGGGATACAAAGTGAATAAACTGTAATCAATAAAAATAAAAAAAATAAAAATGTTGGAGTGTGTTTGTGTGTACATATATATGTTATGGTGTATACGTGCTAATGAGAGTACAATTTATTGCTATTTATTATCTACATCCCATATGTAAGTTCTTGACATGGAACACAAAGAGTCTTTTGGCCAGTGAATACACTGGCCCTTATTTAGGTTGAAATATTATTTATGTATCTGCTGGTATGTGAGTTTGCATATACAGCAGCCCAACTACAGAAACATTACAAAAACCTGGAGCAGTGATATGGACTACTCAGGGATTCAGCTCAAATTATGAAGCTTAGAAATAACTAAATGTTCCCACTGAGACAATTCTCTGACATTCATTTGTAGTCCTGAGAAAGTCTTATGAACAAGTCTTTACTCCTAAGAAAGAACTAACACATTCCTAAACAAGACAGGAGTGTATAATTTTCATTTGAAAGTAGCATTTATTATTCAAATCATGTTATATTCTTCCATCCTCAGATGTCAATATATTCATAATCTGAATAAAATACAATATTGTACTGATGTAATGTTTCTACTAAATTTTATGCACATCAATGAGCTCAGTGGGAAGAGTTTGTGTTATGCAAAACTGACAACATAAACTTGAAGTTCATATAAGCATGACTAAAATAAACCCCACAAAGTGTCACACAGTATTCATATATCTGTCATAGCCTAAGAACGAATAGTCCACTAAACACACAACATGTTTTGAAAGAAATCTCATTGCTCTTACATTAAGTAGCACCTCTAGATAAATCTCTAAGAAGGCTACATAAATCTCTAAGAAAGCTAGATAAATCTCTAGGAAGATGATGTGCCACATAGAAAATATGGGAACATGTAGACGCATGGAACTTCAAACAATATATACATATATAAACACACACATACTATTAACTATTAATTAATTATTGATATCCAAGCAAGGATTAAAAACAAACATCTTAAATGAATTTGTAAAAACATAAAAAAATACCACACATTCTCAGAGACCCTTCCTTGAAAACTATAACACACTGCCTGATATAAATAAGCAATCTATCACATAGATAATGGGGATCCAATTCTATACATTGCACAGAAAAAATACCTATTGCCAAGTTGAAATGCAATAGAACACGAACAGCCCCCACAGAAGGAATATAAGAACCTAATAAACTTTTGTGAATGGATTTGCTACACATACAGCAAATTCAATCCCTACTCCAATGTTCAAAATTCAGACCGCAACCACAGTTGGTGATCTCCTCCATTACATTTAAGTGAACATGGTAAATAATTTATGTCCTCCAATGCTATAATAAAAACAGATTCAAAATAGTTTCTTTTCTTGAAAATGAATACATTTATTATGTCCAAAGTAATCAACTATTTTTTATAAATAGGATTACTCTCTTCTATGAATTTTTTTCTACTTCCTGACATGAACATGATATATACATATTTAAGATATTTACAGTATTAGAAACATGGTATTAGCAATTAAGACAAGATCATTCCCAGGATCTAGCTCAGGTTTTTGACAAATTTCTATAATTACTGGTACAGGAAGATCAGTGGGTCTGCTCTTTAGGGAAACTAGAATGGACAGGGACATAAACACACAAAGACAAACTGTTATCACATAATGGAAATTAAAACAAATTCTTAAACAAGCTTACGTTTACTCATGAATGTTTTATTTGTATAAACATTCATTACTGACCTAGGTGTTGAAGCAACTACAGGCTTATCTACAAATGTTTTCTTCATCATGAATTCTTTCATGTGACAGAAATCAAACACATATGTTTGAAGTCAGAGAAATGAATCATTCTCAGTTGGTGGTATCATTTGGAAAATTTTAAGAAATGTATCCTTGCTGGAGAAGTATGTTATTTGGGGTGGGCTTGATAGATTTCTTTAGTTCCCACTGTCTGCTTCATGCTGAAGGTGGAGGTTGTGAGCTCCAAGCTTCTACTTTGCTGCCATGTATGACACTTGTGTTGCCCAATTTATAGTGATTCCATATCCTCTCGGATCATAAGGCAAAATAAACACATTTGGAAGTTGCCTTAGACATTGTGTTTGGTCACAGAAAAAGCACTAATATGCACATATAAATTTTACAACTAGATTATTTATTTTATGTAATCAAAGTGAATTGTGAAATAAAAAAAATTATCTTATTTTTTCAGTTCATATGCCTTTGGTCCATATGAGATTTCAATTGGAAACAAAATAAGGATGGATGTCACAAATGCATGCATATATTGTTGACACTTGTTAGAATTTTCCTGCAAAATAATCTAGTGTAATTGAATGCAAGTTGGTGGGTCAAAGACCTTAACAAATCTTTTATTCTAATAGGTGTTCTACAGAATGAGTTCCTTTAGGTTCTCAAAGACAACTGTGATATGCAAGGGCTTTAAGATGTAGCCCACACAGTAAAGCTTTTACTCTTATATAATGGTAGCATGAAGCAGAAAACCTTACCATACTGACTACATTCGTGGGGTTTCTCTGCAGCATGGCATTTTCTCATGATTTCAAAGACAACCCCGTGAAAAGGATTTACCACATTGCTTATTCAGAGGGTTTCACTGCAGTGTGTGTGTTCTTTTATGTATTTGGAGATAACTGTATTAAGAAAAGGCTTTATCACATGAAGGCATGTGTAAGGTTTCTCTCTACTATCTGACCATTTGTATACTTGAAGATGACTTTGATATGCAATACTTGTAAAAGCAAATTGTATGTGGGAACATGAAAAAGCAATTTGTCCTAAGTATTTCCTTTTAGTTACCAACCTTTATTGATTTATTGGGTGAATATAAGTTTAAGTTCATAGTCCCTAGGAAAGCTGTAGACATCTCAACAGCTGACCGGCTTTAATTACTTAACTTTTGTTGCCCAAAACACGACTGTTCCATACCATGATTTTTGGTCCCCTAACTAAAATGACTGACCCAAACCACAGATTCTCTTTGCTAAAACATAATAACTTTTTCTCACCACAAAAGAACAAATGGATATGAATGTTTTGACTGTTAAACATACATTTTGCATCAGGTGACTTCCTCAAAGACATAAACAAATCCCATATGCCTAAACCATGACTGATGGAAATAATTCAGTTGTAAAACGCTAAAGATGTTTATGATTTTCAAGCTCAGAACCTCTGTAACTTTCTGGCTCATTGGATGGGTAGGCATCACAGTTCAACATTATGTGTCCTTCATCAAACTGGATGACAATATTTTTTTTCATCTGTATTGACCTGTTTGAGTTGTATTGGATTCAGTGAATAGAAGAACACAAAAGCCTTACCATATTGATTATATTCTCAGATTTTTCTCTCCATTTTGAAACTTTTATGAGGATGTAGAATATAGATATGTGTAAAGGTCTCCCATTTTAACACATTCATAAATTTTCTCTCTGTATGAATTCTTTCATGATGACAAAGATTATACAAATGTGGAGTAGCTTCACCATGTAAATACACTCATAGTCTTTCGTTCCAGTATGAATCCTTTCATGATGTTGAAGATGATTGTGAACAGCACGTTTTCATTAGATGACAGTTATGTGAAAAGGCTTTACCACATAGGTTACATTAATAAGGTTTCTCTCAAGTGTGAGCTCTTTTATGTATTAGGAGATGACTGTTACATACAAAGGCTTTCACACATTGATTACATCCATAAGAGTTCTCTCCAGTGTTAGTTCTTTTTTGTATTAGGAGAGTACTGTTACACGCAATGGCTTCACCACCTTAGTTACATTCATAAGGTTTCTCTCTAGTATGCATTCTTTATGTCATAGGAGATTACTATTACATCAAAATGCTTTATCACATTGATTTCATTCAAAAAGTTTCTATCCAGTGTGCTTCTTATATGTACATGGAGATTATTATGGCATGCAAACTTTTTCACACATTGGTCATATTCATAGGGTTTCACTTCAATAAGTGTTCTTGTTCAAGATAAGTCTTACATGAAATGACTTCATGACATTAGTTATATTCATAAGGATTTCTACAACATGGATTTTTATGTCTTCGGAGAACACTGTTATCTACGAAGGTTTTACCACATTGGTTACATTTATAAGGTTTCTCTCCAGTGTGAGTTCTTTTATGTATTAGGAATTGACTGTTCTGTGAAAAGGTTTTACCACATTGGTTACATTCATGAGGTTTTTCTCCAGTGTGAGTTCTTTTATGTACTAGGAGATTACTGTTCTGTGTAAAGGCTTTACCACATTGGTTACATTCATAAGGTTTCTCTCCGGTGTGAATTCTTTTATGTACTCGTAGATTACTGTTAGATGCAAAGGCTTTACCACATTGGTTACATTCATAAGGTTTCTCTCCAGTGTGAGTTCTTTTATGTCTTTGGAGACTACTGCTATCTGCAAAGGCTTTAGCACATTGGTTACATTCATAAGGTTTCTCTCCAGTGTGAGTTCTTTTATGTTTTTGGAGATCACTGTTCCATGAAAAGGCTTTAACACAATGATTACATTCATAAGGTTTTTCTCCAGTGTGAGTTCCTTTATGTCTTAGGAGATCACTGTTAGATGCATAGGCTTTACGACATCGGTTACATTCATGTGGTTTTTCTCCAGTGTGAGTTCTTTTATGTACTAGGAGATGACTGTTACGTACAAAGGCTTTACCACATTGGTTACATTCATAAGGTTTCTCTCCAGTGTGAGTTCTTTTATGTCTTTGGAGACTACTGTTATCTGCAAAGGCTTTAGCACATTGGTTACATTCATAAGGTTTCTCTCCAGTGTGAGTTCTTTTATGTTTTTGGAGATCACTGTTCCATGCAAAGGCTTTACCACATTGATTACATTCATAAGGTTTTTCTCCAGTGTGAGTTCCTTTATGTCTTAGGAGATCACTGTTAGATGCATAGGCTTTACCACATCGGTTACATTCGTGAGGTTTCTCTCCTATATGTATCCTTTTATGTCTTAGGATATGACTTTTATTTGCAAAGGCATTACTATATAGGCTACATTCATAGTGGTCCGCACCAGTATGCATACTTTTACATGTGTGGGGACTACTGTGATGTGCAAAGACTTCATATTGAGTATCTTCAGGGAGTTTATCTGCACATTGATTGTTTTCATACCTGCAAAGATAATTGGCACATATGACAGCTTTTCCACATTCATTACACTAATGGACGTTTTTGCCACATGACTTAATTTTGCAGTTTGAATTAAAAGTAAAGGATAATTACATTTTGAGTTTTCATCATTATTTTTACATTCACAGTGTTCTCCTCTACTGGTTGTTTTGCTGAGCCAGCAATCAGCTAAGTACTGATGAAATCATAGTGTTGTTAGTTCTATGGCTGATCACCTGTCGTATATTTTGTAAACCTTTGCCCTTCCTTACTTATCTATTGGAAATAATAAAGAGCTAACAAGTGATAGCAAGGCGCAAAATGCAGGACAGGACTTCTGAGTGAGAAAGGGTTGCTGGGAAGAAGAAAGCAAATGACACACCATTCACCAACATGACAGTGAGGTTAACAGATGGACATGACCATGAACAAAGAAGTAGAGCTGGCCATGCATTCGGACACTGTGCTAGGTTTGTGTTAGGGAAAAAAAAAGGTTCAGAATCTGCCCAGTAAATTGCCTAAGCTTTAAAATATTAAAAAGCCTCTGCATCATTATTTGTACTGCTGGAAGCTCTAAATAGCTCATATAAAGCACAATAGGTATCAATTTTTAAACATCCACTCAAAATGGGGACTACTATACCTTTTAGTTGTTCTGGGTCGTACATTGTTTCTTTCAATATACACACATTAAAATGACTTGTACTCATTGTGATATATGATATAATTATTAAAAGAATAATAATGAATGACATGGTTCCATTATGCATTCACACATTTGATTTGTTCATCACAGACATGTGATATAGGGATTATGGTTTTTCCACAACAACATTCCTGACTCTAAAAAAACTGCCCTTCTCACAAAACTTAGCAACATTACTACAAGTATATGAGTAACCCCATTTTACTATGGATGAGTTGATTAGTATAATCTTTTGGATATACTTTCATCACCTATTTACTGTGAATACATTTAGCAATATCTGAGTTGTAGGATACTAAACAAATTGCAGTTTTACCTCAGCGCTAATGAGTAAACAATTTAATCATTGATCTTGTGTGAGTATTATTCCTTGCATTCTTTCTTAGAGGAGTGCCTTGCAAACACACATCAAATACCTAACGTGGACGTACATAGTTTAGTAACAAGTTAGTCATCATCAATAAATACACTTAAAACTGATCATTTACACTGTCCCTTCTCTTTCAAACTTCCAGAACATATTAAAATTTTTTTCAGAACCATATTCATATCAGCTTACAATGAAAATTACCTTGTATGTCTTCTAGAATTTTGACAATGCTCTTCTATATTATGACTTTCCCAATTGTAGCCTAAAATACAGTAACAGAAAATGTATGCTTTATTATTGGAAATAATACAAAGTTTAAGTCGTGATCTATGGTCAATCAAAGATCGATCCATCTAATTCTTCCTCATCCTCAAGAGAAATTACAGAAGCACATCAATAATGAATAGTGTTTCCCCATATTTTAAGAAGGAAAGAAAATTCATTGCCCTACCTATTGCAGTGAGGTTCCTGTAGGTCTCTAGCATCACATCTTTGTAGAGATTCCTTTGGAAAGGATCCAGCAAAGCCCACTCTTCTTGAGTGAAGTTCACATGCACATCATTGTAGGTCAATGCAGTCTAAAATATCCACACACATGTACAACAGAAAGTATGATACTTAGAATACTGGAAATGTATCCTTCTTTTACAATATTTTCAATGTATTCTGGTGGCTCTTCTACTTAGTTTCTGACACACAAATTGTAATGTGATCACCAACTCTTTTTCGGAGTAAACTCAACAGTGAGGTTCACCTCTCTAATTTCTGCATCCTTTTAGTAGGATATAGGCTTACAAGAGAAATGTCAATTAACAGATAAAGAGAGAGAGAGAGTAAAGAGAAAAACAGTACAGAGCCCACAGGAGAAAAATAGTATAAATGATTCCTGACTCTTATAAGAATGGGCAGGCTGGGTGTATTATCTGATGACTTTAATTCCAAAATCACTCAGGAAACAGAGGCTGGTGTATTTCACAGAGGTGGATGGTAGACAGCTCTTTGCAATAAATTCCAGGACACTCAGGGGTACATAATAAGATCCTGAACAATATGCAAAAATTAATCAAACAAACAAGATAAAAAACCTTAAAGATCTTTCTCAACTTTTTATAAAGAGTTACACATTCACTCCAGTTCTGCATACATGTCTAGAAACCTGAAGTACCTCATTTTAAATTGTAATATTAATATGATCTTCTTAAAAATGAAATGTATGTTTGAACAATTACAAAAGGAGAGATGAAAATATTAGCAATGTAAATGTTGATCATAAATAAGCAACATGGGGATGGAGGTATGGCTCAGTAGTTAAGAACACTGTCTGTTCTTCCAGAGGACATGGGTTAAATTCCCAGCACACATATGACAGCTAACAGCTGTCTGTAACACAAATATATTCAATAAAATACTCGTAAAACATATGCAAGAACACATCAAAGATATACACGATGAAAAAATTGGCTTAATCTCAGGAATACAGGGATAGTTCAGTATATGAAAATCCATCTGTAATCCACCATATAAACTGACTGAAAGACCAAGATCACATGATCGTCTCATTAGATGAAAAAAAAAGGCTTTGACAAAATTCAACAACCCTTCATGTTAAAAGACTTGGAGAAATCAAGCATACAAGGATTCAGGCACACACTTAACATAATAAAAGTAGTAAAAAGCGAACTGAGGGCCAACATCAAATTATTTGGAGAGAAACTTAAAGAAATTCCACTCATATGAGGTACATATCTCCATATCTCTTCAATATACTCCTTAAGTCCTAGCCAAAACAATAAGACAACTGAAGGTTATAAAGGAGATACAAATTGGAAAGGAAGAATTCAAAGTATCACTATTCGTAGATGATTTCTTAGTATACCTAGGTGACCCAAGAAATCCTACCAGGGAATTCCTACAGTTGAAATACACTTTCCACAAAGTGGCTGGGAGCACAATTAAAATTTTCATTATTCCTTCTGTATACAAATAAAAAATGGGCTGAGAATAAAATTTGGAAAACAACACCCTGAACAGTAGCCACAAACAAGATGAAGTGAAAGACCTCTATGACTAGAATTTGAAGTCTTTAAAGAAAGAAACTGAAGAAAATATCAAAAGATGGAAAGATCTCCCAAACTCATGGATATATAGGATTAACATAGAAAAACAGCATTCTTTTTTAAATATTTTATTAATTACGGTTTATTCACTTTGCATCCGTCCTCCTTCTCCCCTCCCAAATGCTCCCTTTATTCCCTTTCTCTAAAGCAGCATTCTTAAAAATGGAGTCTACAGATTCAATCCATTTCCCAACAACATTCCAACACAGTTCTTTACAGACCTTGAAAGAGCAAACATTAAATTTAAGTGGAAAAATAAAATACCCTTGATAACAGTACAATCCTATAAAATTGGAATAATGACACAGAAATAAACCCACACCCCTATTGGAACTTTACTTTCAACAAAGAAGCCAAAATTATACAATGGAAAAAAGACAGCATCTTAAACAAATTGTGGTAGATGTCTGCACATGGAAAAATGAAAATAGACCCTTTGTATGACCCTGCAGAAACTGAAGTCCAAGGGAATCAAAGACCGTCACATAAACCCAGATACTCTAAATCATATAGAAGACAAGGTGGAGAAAATTCTGGAACTAATTAACACAGGAGAACAACATCAGCACAGGCTCTGAGATCAACAATAAATGGCATCTCAAACTGAAAAGCTTCTGTAAGTCAAAGGACACTATCAATAGAACAAAACAGCAGTCAACAGATTGGGAAAATATCTACACCAACCCTACATCAGACAGAAAAGTAATATCCAAAATATACAAAGAACTTAAGAAATTAAACACCAACAAATAAAAAAAAAAAAACAATTTAAAAATGGGGTTCAGAGCTAAACTGAGAAGTCATAAGAGAGAAAAGTGAATGGCTGAGAAACACTTAAAGAAAAGATCAAAGTCCTTAGCCATTAGACAAATGGAAATCAAAATGACTCTAAGATTCCATCGTACACCAATGAAGTTGCTAAGATAAAAAAACTCAAGTGACAACACATTCTGGTGAGGATGTAGAGAAAAGGGAACTTTCCTCTAGGTCTGATGGGAGTGCAAACTTGTACTACTTCTCTGGTAATCAAACTGGTGCATTCTCAGAAAATTGGGCATATTTCTACCTCAATACCCATCTATACCACTCCAGGGAATATATCCCAAAGATGTTTCATTATAGAACAAGGACATTTGTTCTACTATGTTCATAGCTGTTTTATTCATAACATCCAAAAAGTGAAGAATGGATAAAGAACTACTAATACATTTACACAATGGAATACTCCTCAGTTATTAAAAATAAATCATGGAAATTGCAGGCAAATGGATCAAACTAGAAAAGATCATCCTGAGAGAGGTAACCCAGACATAGAAAGAAACGCATTGCTTATAAGCAGATATTAGACCTATAGTACAGCATACACATTCTACAATCCACACACCCAAAGAAGCTAAGTAAGAAGGGTCCATGGGAGGTTGGCAGAATATCACTCAGAATAAAAAAAAGAGAACAGACAGCAGAATTAGATGAATAGAGGGAACTGTGCAGAAGTTAGAATGGGGAGGGAAACAAATGTGGGTAGCAGATGTGGGGAGAATTGTAGTAGGACGTGAGAGGCATGAGAACAAGAAGGGTAACTGAGGGGGCTTCTCCTTGGAGTCATTTGACAGGGAAGTTTCATGAGAGGACATTGGTGTGACTGGGTGTGACTCTAGCTGAGAATCCTAATGGAGGGGCAGGAGAAGAGAGACATGGAAAATTAAGTATGAAGTGACCACCTCTTAGCCAGTCAGGACTAGTGGAGAGAGGGAACAACAACTGGACAACAAAACCCACTATCCAAAAATTACCCTGACTGCAATAAGTTTAGGGATAATGATGGAACAAAGATTGAGGGAATGTCCAACCAATAATTGGGCCAACCTGAGACCCACACTACACTAGAGAGCCAGCCAATGAAACTGTAAATGTTGCATTGCTGAGCTTGTAGAAAAGAGCCTAATTATGCCTGTTACCTCAGAGGCTCCACCCAATAGCCAATGGAGACAGATGCTGGAACTTGCAACTAAGCATGGGGAGGATCTCTGGGCGTCTTATGGAAGTACTGGGGGAAACATGGAAGAACCTGAAGGGGATAGAAAGCCACAAGAAGACCAACAGAGAAAAGTAACCCAGACCTGGGGGGGGTTAAGAAAATGAGACATCAAATAAGGAGCATGCATGTTCTAGACCTAGGCTTCTTGAACTTATCTGTACTAAGGGTGGTTGGGTCCATGTGGGTTGAGTGGTAAGTTGAGGGGACTGTTTCTAAAAGGAACTCCACTGCCCGCTTTTAGAAAATCTCCCCCTGTCAAGTGTGCCTTGAATGGCCTTAGTGGATGAGGATATGCTCAGTCCTGATGTGACTTGATGTGCTGCAATGGGGTGATACAGGAAGACTAAGGCTCTATTTTTGTGAGAGGGGAGGAAGAAAGGTGAGGGTGGACTGAGAGCAGAGGAAGGAAGGATCACTCTTTGGATGTAAAGTCAAAAAACAAACTAATCTCTCTAAAAAATTTAATACACTCAGAGAGAGAGACAATGGAATTGAAAGGTGATAACAGAGGGGGCTGTAGGTGGGACATGAAATAAATATAATAAATAAAAATGAAAAAGAATAATATTAATACATTCTCTGAAATATCCAGAGGGAAAACTGGCAACATGACCTTGCCCATCGAATTAGAATTCGTCCAAATAAACCTCCAAAACTGTCATCAAATCTTCATATATCTGTCATAGTCTAAGAACACAGTCATATTATACATCTATAACATGCTTTTTTGAAATTAATCTAATTATTGTGTCATTATATAGAATCTGTAGGAAATTCTCTTACAAGGCAGAACTTCAGCACGATGTGACATAAAGAAGTATGTAACTTCAAACAATACATATATACATACATACATTTTATTAAACATTTTAATGTTAATGTCCAGGAACAAAGTCACTTTTAGCATACTTTTTTTCTTCTAACCTGCTACTGTGCTGCTGTGATTGAATCCCCTAACCACCAACATCTCAGGTCATGAATGGGTTTACTTTTTTGGCCCATCATTTTGAAAACCTAGGATAAAAACTCAAATTTCAAGAAAACTAAGGCAAAAATCAGGGCAAATATTGTTTCCTGTCTTGCTCTCGTTTCTTCATTGTCTCAGGCTCAGCTAGCTTTTTTATGCAGCCCAGGGCCACTTAATTAGGGATACTGCCATCCTCAATTGAAGAACCTTCTATAGAAATCATCAGTCAATGCAATCTCTCGTTTACATAGAAACCAGCCATTTTCTCATTAGTTTACTTACTTTTTCACCTTATAGCCTGCTCAAAGCTCTGTACCTCCTCTCCTGCTGTTATCATCCCCACCATCATCCTTCACTCCTCCTCCCCTTCTTCTCAGGAAAGGGGAGACTCCCCATAACAAATCTCAGCACATCAAGTTGCATACAGACTAAGTGCATCTTCTTCCACTGAGGCCAGAGAAGGCTTCCAAGCTAGGGCAAAATGATTCATAAGCAGTCAACGGTGTCCATGTCACAGACAGCCCCCAATTCAGATTCTAGGTGACCAACATGAAGACAAAGCTGACCATCAACTAGACATGTGTAATTGCCTAGGTCCATTCCATGCATGTTCTTTGAATGGTGGCAACCAGCAATTTTAGGCTGGCATGCTGTGAACTGAATTTATCATGTAAAAAACCCACAGTATTATGAAACGCAGGATTATGAAGATATATTACGGACACAAAAATATGACTTCTGTACTTACTGTTCAGTAAAAGTAATGAAGATTGTATACAATATGTGTGAAGGAATATAGCAAAAATTCCAAAACATAAGCCCAACAATATACTCAAGTTTTCATCAAGACACCTAAGGAAACTCAACCAAGAAAAAAAGGTAGACCAATGTTTCCTATGATTATATACATATAGAAATTAAATAAACACAAACATCACAACTCCCACAAAAATAACTCAAAGTAACTCCTGCACTGTTCAAATTATGCTCTAGGTACTACTGACCTTATTTTCAAACAGAGTCCCCATGACCTGTCTCTCTAAATGGAGGTCACCAAAATGAGAGACTATGGCACTGTAGCCCTGCATGGCCCCCTAGTGACTGCAGGCAAATCCAGTCCCACTGATGCCCCTAAACAAAACAATGTTAAATAATAATTTTATAACTGTTTCCTGCCACATCTATTATGTCACAAGCTGTGAAATCTGCCCTAGTTAACTATATAACACAATGTGCATCTGTGACACCACTGCAGCTCAGAAACTCCTTTTAAACCTGGAATTGAGTTCCTTAAGTCCCAGAAATTTGACCTTCATTTTTTCAAGTTGTCTTCCCACTTCGCACACATAAATAGACAGCTCATTACATGACTCAAATGAGTAATTTTTAGAACTCAGCTGTGGTACAGGCTTTACCTTAAAATTTTGGGAATTTTAACCAAAAGGAAAGCAAAGTCATGCTGCTGGGAAGCAATAGACTGGGATCTAAGAGACCTGTACCAATAAAGCTTGCCTTAGAAATATTTTTCCAAAAGGCTGAAGATGCAGCTGTTCTAGAATTAATATCCACCCCCACAGTGAAAGTACACCATACATAATTAAATGGTTAACTAAAAAATAATCTCTTTAATAGTAGCACGTATCTAGCTCTACTTAATGCTATAAGTGAAGTCAGCCTAAAACTGATTTTGTATTCCATACACACAGTCTTTCTTAAGTCTCTTAATTTTAGGCTTCAGTTTATACATTAAACAATTTTAATATGGACCAGAGATTTCAAGTCTAGCCACTGAAACAAATGGGAGATTTACACAGCAAAGATATTCCTTGAATGATTTAAGTACTCCACTTCCATAATATAGCAGGTCATTATTCAGTGTCAAGGTAGAAGAGAGAGGACTCAGTGGTTTCAAATGTTAAGAAAAGTAGAAGGTAGAAAAAGTGCCAAAACCATACAATGAAAAAAAAAAGACATCTTAACAAATGGTGTTGGACTAACTGGATGTGTACATGTACAAAAATGCAAACAGACAAATACTTATCACCCTGCACAAAACTAAAATACATATGGATCAAAGACCTCAATATAAAAACGGACACACTAAACCTGTTAGAAGAAAAAGTGGGGAAGAGCCTAGAACACATTGGCACAGAAGACAACTTCCTGAACAGAACACCAACAGCACAGGCTCTAAAATCAACAATCAATAAATGGGACCTCATGAAACTGAAAGGCTTCTGTAAAACAAAGGACACTGTCATCAGAACAAAACAGTTTACAGACGATCTACAGGTTGGGAAAGGATCTTCACCAACTCTATATCTGACAGAGGGCTGATATCTAGAATATATAAAGAAATTAAGAAGCAACAAATCAAGTAATCCAATTTAAAAAATGGGATACAGAGCTAAACAGAATTCTCAATAAAGGAACATCAAATCACAAAGAAACACGTAAAGAAAGGCCCAACATCTTTAGTCTCATGGAAATGCAAACCAACACGACCCTGAGATTTCACCTTACACCCATAAGAATGGCTAACATCAAAAACTCAAGTGACAACACATGCTGGAGATTATGTGAAGCGGAACCCTCCTCCATTGCTGGTGGAAAAGTAAACTTGTACAACCACCTTGGAAATCAATCTGGTCCTTTCTCAGACACTTAGGAATAGTGCTAACTCAAGATCCAGCTATACCACTCCTAGGCATATATCCAAAAGTTACTCAAGTATACAACAAGGACATTTGCTCAACCATGTTCATAGAAGCTTTATTTGTAATAGTCAGAAGCTGGAAACAACCCAGATGTCCCTCAACGGAGAAATGGATACAGAAATTATGGTACATTTACACAATGGAATACTACTCAGCAAAGAAAGCATGAAATCAGCAAGCAAAAGGTGGGATCTAGAAATGATCATCCTGAGTGAGGTATCCCAGAAGCAGAAAGAGGCACATGGTATATACTCACTTATAAGTGGATATTAGACATATAATATAGGATAATCATACTAAAATCTGTACACCTAAGGAAGCTGATCAAGAGGGAGGACCCTGGTACGATACTCAATCTTCATTGAGAAAGGCAAACAAGACAGACATCGGAAGAGGGAGAAAACAGAAAACAGGACAGGAGCCTATCACAGAGGGCTTCTGAAAGACTTTACTCAGCAGGATATCAAAAAAATATGCTGAGATTCATAGCCCACCTTTTTGCAGAGTGCAGGGAATTTGGGGGAGGAAGGGGGAGATAGAGGGACCTGGAAGGAAAAAAAAGCCCCACAAGAGCAACAGAACCAAGAACTCTGGGCACAGGGGTCATTTCTGAGACTGATACTCCAAGGAAGGATCATGCATGGAGATAACTTGGAACTCCTGCATAGAAGTGCCCCATGGCAGTTCAGTGTCTAAGGGGGTTCCCTGGTAGAGGGAACAGGGACTGTCTCTGACATGAACTCAATGACTGGCTCTTTGATCACCTCCACCTGAGGGGGGAACAGCCTTGTCAGTCCACAGAGGAAGACAGAGAAGCTGGTCCTGATGAAACCTGATGGACTAGGGTTAGATGGAAGTGGGAAGGACCTACCCTGTTATTGGAATGGGGGAGGGGCATGGGAGAGAAGGAGAAAGGGAATGTGGGATTAGGAGAGGAAACGGGAAGGGGATGCAGCTGGGATGGAAAGTGAATAAACTAATAAAATAAAAATTAATAAAAATAAAATTAAAAAAATACAACAACAAAAAGCTAGGGTGGGAAGGTCTTGCACAAGCTACATCTTATCTTAACTAAGCTTCTTGAGAAGAATAGCATCTTGTACACTACTTCCTTGAAAGAAATGGAAGGAAACAGGAAACGTCTATGAATTGATCAGAAATTCTCATACAATGGGATAAAATCATGAGGAGTCTAAAAAAACAATACTGCATGAGGGAAACACAAGATCTCAATAACATTATTTACCAACACCACAGTGACTTTGGAACTGATGAGGGTATCTCCATGTGTTTGAAAGAGGTGGGTTCTCAAAATGAGAAGCAAGCACTCCTCAAATGTCCTTACCCTGCTGCTCACCCTATTTCTGGTTTTAGAAAAGGAACAGTGCTTTATTTTAAATAACTCAGAATCTTGGGGAAATCTCCCAAGGCCTAGGCCACAGGATATACTGGCTCTGCAAAGCATATTTGAGGAGTGTGAGAAGTTAGATTATTCTCCATCATGAGGACCTCAAGGAAGGTTTTGTTTGGTCAGGGCAGCCCTCAACACAACAGTGTTTTCTCTGTTCAACTGTTTTCATCAGATGTCTTGCCCGTGTGGCTGAACTATGCTTTTCTTAAGAAGAAAACTGCAACTTTAGGGCACATCAGGCTTTAATGTTGGCTCTGATTCTGTAATGGCCCACTAAGCAGCTTGTTAGATGTCTCTTTTTTGACATGGAGATGGGCCAATGGTTGGTATGAATCAGGGGCTTTCTCCTTGGTTATGGCTGGAGACAAATTTGTTGACTATCCTCTTGAGAAAATGGGTTTCCTAGCATCCCAATGTCTAACAGGCTGGGTTGGCATGCTACTTATCTGTTTTAAAACAGCCTTTAGCTATTCTACTTGGTGTGATGTCCTGTCACCTAAGCACTGAAAATTTCTGTACATCAACTGTTCTATGAATTTACATCACAGCTTTACACTGAAGTGCTACTCAATACATATGTTACCTACAACTTCCACTAAACATGCATACACATAGTGTGTAAGAGGTGGCCTCCGGAGCCCAACCTTCCTCAAACAGCTCTTCCATTTTACTAGCAAGATAAATCTAACTTTAAAGTCCCAATGTTGCAGCGCCGTTTTCCACTGAACACATTGAAACATTTTCCTAATTATCAGTTAACTGGTTAAACTTGCTGTTACTTTAACCAGGTGCCTTAAATTGTATAAGTAAGCCCTCACTTACTAACAGTCAGAGGACACACTTCTCTGTTGCCTTATCACCTTGAGCTCTGGAACAAATGTCAAGTGATAAAAATTAGAGGCCTTAGGTTCCAGGCCGAATGTCTTAGAAAACATTTCAAAGTGTTGAGCCCAGGTGTACTGGATCAGCATAGCCTCCAACATAAACTCCCTTGCTTAACCCACATTTGATTGGATGACCCCGACTCTCTCCAAGGGGCCCTCACCTTGTGAATTTAAACCTTTAAATATACAATAAAGCATACCCTGGGGCACCATTCAGATCTGAACTGGCCACTTCCCTGAGCTCAGAAAATAAAGCATTCATTCTAACCTCCTGTTCCAGAAGTGAGTTCTCTCTGTTCGGAACCAAAAGTCAATATACTCAAGATATTCAGATGCCCGGCTATGTTCAGGGCTAGGAAAGGGGGCCTCTCTGGTGGCTGTTTCTGGTTGCCAGCTCCCACCCAGCCTCAGGAAGGACCCTAAACAGCTTCTACTGCTGTTCAGCCTCCTGCTCCACCAGGCTGGGGGCAGTGGACACACACCATGTTGCAACTTCGGAACTTGGCTGAAATCCCCTCACAGTACACAGCAGCAGCGCTTATACCAGAGCAGACCAACCATTCAACCCTGCTCAGCTAAAGAGCGAACTTGCAGCAAGGCGCCAAGAAGAACCCACCTCTCCCTCTGACTGCAGGAATGAAAGCATCTGATTGGCCAATGAGTCTTAAGTGACATGAGCACCTCCCTTAGGATTACAGTGTACTGAAGGGACAAGGCTTAGTGATTCCTGGTCCAGGCTTCTCTTTTAGGACCAAACTTTCTTCAGATCTGGACATGTTTGCATTTCATCATCATTTGTGCCTGTTCTCCCATAGCCTACCCTGTGTCTTTCAGCACTCAGGATACAATTACCCTCTTCCTCCTTGAATCAGCTTGCATAGCTGCACAAACATTATTCAACCTGTAGCAGAGTGAACACTCTGTCCAACAGGTGGAAGAAGGCCAAGAATTTTAAGAATTAAAGAGAGATTTAAGAAAATGCAAAGAGTTTTTTGTTCTGTGACTTCAGGTAAACTGGAGCCACTTTTCTCCTGGAAGAGACCCAGGAGAAAAAAAAGCAGGGAAAACATGACACTTTGGAGTACTATCATCAGGTAAAACTTCTTCCTCAATAGGAAGATGAAGAACACAGAAACCTGCACTAGTGAAGGCTCTCTGCATGAAATGACCTGACAGAATAAATTTTTCTGTGTATGTATACAGCTAATACATATATATATATGTATACACACACACACACACACACACACATACGATTTGGTATTTTGAGACAGGGCCTCTTCTTTTAGCCCTGGTTGTCTTGGACTAGATCTGTAGACCAGGCTGACCTTGGACTCGCTGAGACTGGCCTGCTTCTTCCTGCCAGAAGGCTGGGATTCAAGCCCTGTGCCACTAAATCCATCTTAGATTTTCTGTTTTATTTTATTTTTTTTTAAAGACCGGGTTTCATCATGTAGGCCCGTTTGTGCTGGACTCTTTGTCAACGAGGCCAACACTGAAATCACAGAGCACAGCCTGTGTCTGCCTTTCAGGTGCCTGGATTAAAGGCTTGTGCAAGCATGGCTGGCAAGACCTTAGACTTTTAAGGATATGTTTAAAGGAGGGTTTCTTATCTAACTAATTTTTTTTTAAGATTTTTGAGTAGGTGGATGAGGAGACCTCTGACTATTATTATCTGTATGTGTCTGTGTGTGCATTAAATCAGACATTGTTGCCATGCTCACAGACCTTCTTAGATCAGAGCTTTTACTCTTATGCCTAAGAAATTTTTATTTTATTTTATTTTATTTTATTTTATTTTATTTTATTTTATTTTATTTTATTTTATTAGAAAAACATCTCCCCAGGCAGTGAGTTCTGTGCTGAGCATCACTTGCACTGTGGGTCTGATCCTCTGAGGGCAAGGAATCATATGAAAGAAGAGAGACTTAGTATCATCTGGAGAGGACAGGAGCTCTACAAGGACCAAATATATCTGGGCACAGGGGTCTTTTATGAGACTGTATCTCCAATCAAGGACCATGCATGGATATAACCTAGAACCCCTGCTCGGATGGAATCCATGGTAGCTCAGTAGCCAAGTGTGTTCTATAGTAATGGGAACAGGGACTGTTTATGACATGAATTCAATGGCTGGCTCTTTGATCTACCCCCCACCTCCAGGGAGGAGCAGCCTTCCTAGAACACAAAGGTGGATATTGCAGTCAGTCCTGAAGATACCTGATAAGCTAAGGTGAGGTGGACCTCTCTTATCAGTGGCCTTGAAAAGGGGCATGGAGGAAATGAGGGAGAGAGGGTGGGATTGGAAGGGAGTGAGGGAGTGGGCTACAGCGGGAATAAAAAGTTAATAAACTGTAACTAATATTAAAAAATAAAATAAATAAAATAAAAAACAGAGAACAGATCTCAATGTAGAATTCTCAACAGGAGAATCTCAGATGGCTGAGAAACACTGTTCAGGTTCAGCATCCTTAGCCTTTAAGGTAATGCAAATGGAAACTACTTTGAGCTTTAATTTTACACATGTTAGATGGTGAAGTTTAACAGGACAAGTGACAGCTCACTCACACTGACAAAGGTGTTGGGGAAGGGGGACACTCCTCCATTGCTGGTTGGAGGGCAAACAAATACAGCCAACATTGTATTTTCTCACACAACTGAGTTGTTGTCCCAGGAGGTTGTATGAGGATGCCCAAAAGCCCAGGCTGATGTTACAAGAGATCATTGCTCTCTGAAAAACAACAGCAGGGCCACACTCTGGAGGAAAGCTTATACACAGTGCACTGAAAGTGGAGAGGTGGGCGAAGTGCAGGTTAAAAGATTTCACCCCTATGTTCTAGTCTCTTTGTGGTAAGACAGTACTGTACAGGCTATCAAAAGAGAAACCCGGACATAAACCCAGAATAAAAACCACTCCACCTAAAATCTGTACTGCTTACAAGATGTAAAGGGGGCATGATTATACCAAACTTGCTTGAGTGGTGAGCTAATGTTTGGTTTAACTTGCAGCACAATCCATTAGATGGAACCCACTCCCTTGA
Source organism: Meriones unguiculatus (assembly GCF_030254825.1). Taxonomy (NCBI): domain Eukaryota; kingdom Metazoa; phylum Chordata; class Mammalia; order Rodentia; family Muridae; genus Meriones; species Meriones unguiculatus. The sequence continues at coordinate 162,665 of NW_026843698.1, forward strand.
TGGCCAAGAATGTCTCCAAGACATAAACAGCAAGGACTGTGTTTGTATGTGTCCACTCCAGGTCCACTGCAGAGATGTCATGGCTGTTAGTTCTATATTTTTGTAAGACTCCTAACATTAAGAACAGGTATAACTTTGACTCTCTCACCTGCTCTTGAGACTCTTTTTCCCCTATTTAGGGTTCCTTGTCCATCCTCACTGTGAGGTCTGTTGGCCTTATCTTTTTTGTATTTTGTTTGGCAGTCCTATCTTAGAGGCCTGTTCTTTTCTGAAATGGATACAGAGGAAGGAAGTAGATATGGGGAAAGAAGGGAGGTATGCCGGATGTGAGAGAAGTGGAGGGAGGGAAAACAGTGGTCAGAATATATTGTATGAGGGAAGAATCCTTTTCAATTAAAAAGCATTAATTTAATTTTCCTACCTAAAAATGCAAAGAAGAGAAGCAATCAAAGAGAAGTGAAATAGTGAAGACAAGGAAAAAAAATCATGATGTACAGTTATTATTCGGTGTGCAAAGAGGGGAAACATCACTCAGGAGTTTAACAAGCTTATTCTTTAGTCTTATCTAGATCTATGAAATCAGATGTTTTGCTCTCACCAATATGAAATATATATCACACAGGTAAAATGAGGTAATTTTCTGCTGTTGTGTGGAATTACAGGGGTCCCTGCTCACTTAATTCCAAAACAGTACTCTTTCTTCTCTATAATAAAAACTAAAGTTTGGAGCTAGAGAGGTGGCTCAGCAGATAAGAACACCCTCTGTTCCTTCAGATGTACTGAGTTCAATTCTCAGAAACCACATGGTGGCTCACAATCATCTATACTGAGATATGTTGCCCTCTTCTGGCATGCAGGTACAAATGCTGATAGAACATTAATTAAATATATAGTCTTTAAAAAACAAAAAAAATAATTTGAATAATATTCACAATAATGGAAATAAGCATGTAATGTTATACACTATTTATGCATTAACTATATAATACATTAAGTATATACAAACTGATATTTTAAAATGCTAAGTGTTTAAACATGTTTTCCCAGTAAAAATAAACATGTCATCATCTAAGGTGGGTTAGCTGATCAAAACAAAACTAAGTGTTACTTGTCTAAGACTATTACATTTTTATTCAACTGTAATTTGTCATTATTTCAATACAAACAAAACAAGTCAGTCTGTTTCTTAACTCATTTTCACTTCATGCAGCATGACTCATTGGCAGAAAACTCTTACGCCATCAAAATAAACCAACATTCTGCATTTTTATAGTATATTATATTGTAAAAGTACATTTGCTTTTTATTTCTATAACAACATTTGCTCTAAAAAGCCTGACATTTGATTTTCCTTCTCCACATACCAAATAAAAATATATTAAAAAAATTCTTTGAAAGTGATTGCTTCTGCTAGGTTGTGTTGTTTCTGCCCTTCATTTTCTATTGTGAACTATAAGGTAGACAAGTTGACTAAAGCTCTCCTACCCAATGGACAAATGGGAATGTAGCAAGATTGGAATCAGAGAGAGAGAGAGAGAGAAGTTTGTTGATTTGACACTGCTTATGCTGTAATTATACACTGTTTCATGACCAATAAAGCAATGACTGTGAAAGTCTTTTATAAGTGTGTAATCCCTTTACCATTGCTATTGTTGTCATTCATTTATCATACTGTCCTTCTGAGTCACAAACCATGACCTCAACAAATAAGGAATTAGGTTACTTTAAAAGTTATCCACCACAAACATAAACACAATAAACATGAGAATTCAGATACATTTTATAACTAATCAAAAGTACATGAAACTTTACTGAGAAGACTGCTGGGATCAATAGCCATTTTGTCATTTTATGAGAGCTACGTGCAATGTAGGCACACGTAAACATGGATACAATGAGAATGTGTGGAAAACATGGTTTATTGTAGGTTTTTTGTTTGGGTAATGAGGAGGTGTGGGTGTAGGTAACACCAACAAATGCATCAGATTACAAATAATAAATCCTTGCAGTTTTACATGAACTATAAGAACACAACCTGATGTTCCTTAATTTTAGTACGAATCTGTGGGAATTCCTAAATTCTGCTATCAAGAGATAATTTTGTATGCTAATACATGATCCCATACCACACTCAAATTTATTATTCAATTGAGAACCATGTTTTATTTTCACTTTTTTTCTTCTTAAATTATACATGGGGGGATAGCTTTTGTGACCATAGCAGTGTATTTTGTGTCAGTAAACTCTATACTGAAGTCTTCTTTCTATGGCTGTGTAAATTATTTCATTACTTTCAATTTTATATACTAACTATAGTTTGCTAAACAAATGATTATGTAGGATATCATTTACACTTTTATACTAGAGTAAACAAAACCAATGGAATGATGTATTTTTAAAAAAGATGTTGGCTATTTTCTATTTCAATATGAATTCACCAGAATCCAAAGAAAATTTCTATGAATTTCTAAGAGGAAAGCTGATTCCAAAGCTATGTCCCATGAAAAACGACACAGAATTCCAAATAGGATAATGAAGTAAGAGTACACACATATGCAGCTGTGACCTCAGAACGTGTCTCAGAGCTACAACTATCAAGAATGTGTACAACAGTTGCGACCAAATTAGGAGACAAAGAGAAAAAGCCAAAATCATAAGCCTAAAAATATATTCAAGTTTTCCTCAAAAGGCCCAAGGAAACTCTGCCAGGAAAAATGTGACTTGTCCAAGGTTACTTATGTTTATATGTGTATAGAAATTAAATAAGCACAGACTGCAAAACTCTTACAAAAGCAACTCAAGCTGACCCCTAAAGTATATTTCTGACAAACCAGCTACTGTAGATCGCTCTTCTAAAAGGAGAGACCACATGCTCAATGGTCTGGAGCTCACTGTGGAAAAAAAAGTGATCAAAAAAGAGGGCTACGATTCTAAAGCCCCTCATGCCTTCTTGTGGTTTCAGGCAAATCCAGCACCACTAAAAGCAATACACAAACCAATGTGGTGAGTGTTTTCATGTTTGCTTACTCCCACATGGATTGTGCCATAAGATATGGAATCTGCCTTATCCACCTCCCCAACACTAGCACATCTTAAAAAACTCTGCATCTCAGAAATTCCTATTGTGTCCTGAAATTAAATTTTCCTGAATCACAACACTATGGCTGAAAGAAAGAAAAAGATAAAAAGATTCCAAACAAAAATTGATAGAGGATTCACATCACCCACTTTTTCCAGCTTCAAAACTATTTATAAAATTTGCCACACAAACCTGAATGTGGAATGCAAAGTTAAGAACTTCTAGAGAGCAGACCATCAGTTTTCCAATTTCTCTTCTTACCACACACCAAAAACAACGTGTGTGTGTGTGCACACTGGACAGTGATATTTTAACTATCACAGCTTTAAGCTGCCAGGGATGCAGAGGAATTCTCCCAGCCCCCACCCACTGCCCCCAAGGAATCTACACTCAAGGAAGAGTCAGAGACCAGGGACCAATCCCCAAGTCACCACATAGATCAACAGAATGACAGTTAACCCACAGTCTCAGCATCACAATATCAGACTCTGAGAGCTTAGCAGACCTTTTCCTCCTGGTTTTGGTACAGTGGCCCACACACTCATCATTGCATAGTTTGAAGTCCCCCTCACAGTTCTCTTCAGCTGCATCAGAAAAGAATCCTGGAAAGAAAATATGAGCTACCTCCCATTGGTGCTGCTGACTGATAGGTCTGCCTAGAGTCCCTCATTTCCTTTGACCACCCAGCTGGGCTTAAGGACACTAACAACTACTCTACTGGGGGATGAGATCAAATAGCTCAGAGAGCTGAGACCTTCCCAACTGGGTCCACACCTTAGGCACACACAGAGCCCTACTCTAAGAAATTTGCATTTTAGTATGACTTTCCCATCTCCAAGACACAAGGAGATAGTTCCTCTTCTACTTCACAGGGTCCTTTGTGTGCACATTCCAACACACAATAATTGTTCAGTGTCACTATCTCTACATTATAGCTGAGAAATCCTGAAGCCAAACAAGTCAAAGTCAAACAGTAACAATTAAAACAAAAATTGATGAAGAATATGAAAGGAGTGGTAAATGGGAAATGAATGAAAAAAAAGAAATAAAAAGGAAAGGTCATAAATGATTCTAGGTATGGTGGGGTAGAAAGTTTATTATAGAGAAAAGGGACAGAATAGCCAGATGCAGGGACATCTGGGAGAGTCCAGAGGAAACATGACTGAGCATTATGAGGAAAAGTAGGAGGGGAGAGGGGAAAGCTAGACCAAGAGGCCTGGATAGTAAATGATAGATGAAAAAGCCCAGGTAACCAAAATGGTTGGATTACATAAGGAAGACCACCCAGGGGAAGGGGAACTCAGACCCTGGGCTAGAAGGCTGGGGATGCCAACCATTACCCTATCACAGGTAGAAACAGAGGGATTCTAGGAGAACCAGAAGCTGGGCCTCCTTTGATTTGTTAAATAGGTACCTCAGATATTTGTCCCAGCATTTGAGACTTAACAGTAGGGAAGAATGAGGGGGTTGAAATTATTTAACTATAATCTCAAAAATTGTAAAAAGTTAAAACACGCTTCATGCTCCAATAGTTTTTTGGGACTAGACATGCGTAGCAGAGCACACCAAGAATTATAAACTCCTTTTCTCTAGGGGTGCACCATTGTTAGAATAATAACA